>NC_044201.1:902655-960155 GCF_900880675.1 Sparus aurata | reverse complement strand
CTCCAGCTTCACAAAAACTTGACACAGACTGAACTGAATCTAATGATAGGCAGGTATGTTGTTGAGAACATGCTCCTGTTATCAACAGCTGATTCAGACTCCTTCAGAACACTCACTGGCAAAAATATCGGGGAGAACAGGTGCCAGTCCACCATGCAGAGAGACATTTTCTAAATACATGGATGCCGAGTACACTACACTACACTACACTGAATGCTGAACTCAAAAGGGGTAATAATTAAAAGTAACGCAATAGTTACTTTTCCTTGTAACTAGTTACTTTCATAGTGGAGTAATTCCGTTACTAACTCAGTTACTTTTTGGAAGAAATAAATAGTAACTATAACTAATTACTTTTTTAAAGTAACATGCCCAACACTGTTAAAGATAGACCCTGACCACAAACATCACATTGGTGAAAATACTATGAATATCACTGATATCAGCCTTTAAATCCTTGGTGCGTCGTGTTCTGTCTGTGACTGTTGTATTGAATGTACTGACATCCCCATAGATGTCATTCTGACTTAAATACATGTAGCCTAACAAGTCTAAAAAAATGCTCTATGATAGTGGTGTGTTTCCTGTGAAGACACTTTGTCAATTCAACAGCACTGCTTACTTTACATCAGTTTGTTCATAGTGGCTCTGTGTGATTCCTGGCAGGGTGAGGTTGCAGTGTTAGCCTCTGTGGCAGTGGTGTATTGTGTCTCATATGGACACAGTCGAGTCTGTACAGTGTGTGGTTTCTGGAATCTCTCCTACCCCATGGGAATGCCATTAGTGGGGAGCTGAAGGAGTGCAGCAGGTGAAACAAAAAAGGCTGATAACTCCCCACTCCTCCACTCACACACACACACATACACACAAACTAGAGCTGTGTTAGCTGCTTTGTCTTTTTTTTCTCTCTTTCCTCTCAACGTCATACATTTTTGCATTCTTTCTCTCATCAATTACTATTGTATTTTCCTTGATGCCATCTGGTATCCTTGCCGTGGAAACAATTTTGCTTGTTTTGCAAGTACAGTTTTAAGGCAGACGCTGATATCAGTATTTGGAGGTTCACAAAAGCTAACAACATTATATTGGTCAGCAATTTTTTTTGTTTGTTTTTTTTTTTTAAATGAAGGATACATAAGATATCTTGATCCAGACCTTCTTTTTTATTGTGACCAAGA
Source organism: Sparus aurata (assembly GCF_900880675.1). Lineage (NCBI taxonomy): Eukaryota > Metazoa > Chordata > Actinopteri > Spariformes > Sparidae > Sparus > Sparus aurata. The sequence continues at coordinate 958,977 of NC_044201.1, read as the reverse complement.
TACATACTAAGTGAAGTGAAAAAAGTGAAGTGAAAAGTGAACTTGTCAGTGCTCTCTAGTGGACAAACAATGTAATGATTCTTCTCTGCAACCATTTCTTGTTACTTAGAAGCTGACATATACTGATACCAATACATCTGCATACTTTGCTTCAGATGCAGGTTGGAGAATCACCATATTCCTTGCATTACCGTGACTGCATTCATCAGTTTCCTATCTTAGTTGCTTCACTACCTCACCACCTTACCGACTTCTCTGGCCCTTCACCTCCTTACTCTTGTGAACCGGTACTCATCAACAGGGGGTGTAAAATCCAGTACACGCCCAAGCATGTGTCCCGGTTTATCCTGCAAAATGGATGCCATCTGCAGCTTAACCCTATGCTGTACGAAACCTTGAGCCCTCCAAACGTCATTATTCCAACTGTGTGCCCCATCTCCTCCCTCCAATGCTGACCTCATCCCCTTCTTCTTTTTCCACCCAACAACTTAATGAAGGTACACACTGACACTGGGATGGAAATTGTGCGTCTTGCTCTCCACTGTTTGTTTTTCTGTAAATAGAAGTGATAATAGGAGCCTGCCTGAAGGGCACCTCACTGTGACATTACAAGCAAACACTTACAAATCAAAATGAAATGAAATGGTTTGGATTAGATGGCTGCATTGCCTTTGATGAAATTTGTGAAACATTGATGTTTTACAGCTACTATAAAGGACAAAGGTATCTACAAAAGATAAATTCATGTGAGCTTGTTTCTTTGAGCTAACACAGATAAAAAAATATTTAATCATGCACTCCACAGTAGGGTAGCACATTGGAAAAAACTGACATTGCGATTTCTTTTAACCCTGCGATATATATTGCGATATCAAAAAATACAGGAATTTTCATCAGATGACCAGAATAGCACTTTATATTATGCTGCATTTCGAAATGATAAGCATTTATATTTCATATGAGCTCATTCATGCGTGCTTGTGCCATCCCAGAACTCCCATTCCCCATGCAGGCTTACTTTCATTACAAAAAATTACGTCCGTCTAATTTTCCTTCGGGTGCTGGTCGGGCGTCGGTAACAATGCGAGAGGACGCTGGCGTGAATATTGCCGCTTCTCGATCCATGACAAAAGGCTTTTTTTCTGTTAAAAGAAGAAAGCCAAGTTGTCTTTACAAACTCTGAGGCTGTGCTACTACCTTCGAAGCCTGCACACCTGAAGAATTGGCTCCATGGACTCACTTTCTCCGCTGATCAGCTGTTGGCCTCACCGATCAGCTGTTAGCATAACAACGCTAACTTATAAGCAGACGTACTCGATGTTCTGTGGGCTGTCCATCGCTGCTCCACTGGTCCTCCCTCCACCACAACCGTGGGGTTATTCACCACCTGGCTCCGTTGTCGCTCTAATCTGCTGCTGTGGTCTCTCCCGGCTCACGGCGATGTTGGATGGTCGCTGCTCCGCTGTTGCTGGTGGGGTTTGCAGTCGTTCAGCGCGGGAGATCCTGGACTCCTGCTGTCGCTTCGCCCCGGTCTCCATCGCTGAGACTGGATCTCTGGGTCTCCTGCGTCGCCCCCCCCGCTGTGTGCACGCTGTGTGCCAGACGCAAGTTCACATCTAGACAGAGGGTGCTGTTCCCTGCGGTGCAGACGGTAGTATTGACGACTGTGTATGGAAGTTAAATCAAGTCATTAATCAAGAGCATAGATTTTCAGTTTGAGAGCATGATTTCATTCCTTTTCAGTGACACAGCTCCTTCGCGTGATCAGATTTTTTCTCCTCATGCTCACATTTTGTGCTTGCAGTTAAATTTCTTCTGCTTTCTTTCAAAATGTCTGCTTAAAGTAAAAAATCACATGCCTGTGTTCACATTTCTCCTTCTTGCAAACAAAAATGTCGCTCGCATTCAAATGTGCCCTCTGCGCGCTCAGATCTAAGTGCACACGCTCAGGACACACACCTGCTCACAGGTCAAGTTCTGCCCTCGGATCTCTCCTCTGCTCACGGATTTTTCATGTGTATCAACACTATCAACCAATAGAAGGCCGGCTACTGTTGACCAATCAGATTATATCCGCTTCTTTGCGGATGCGTTCGCTGTACTTCAAGGAGCGTCGCATACGGACGGGCACTGTTTCTACCGGGTTTATCTACTTCCGTCCTCCAGGCTGTTAAATGTGGTGGTTCCCTTTATTTATGACGACTTTTGGAATAAAATATCAGTTAATCAATACACGAGCGCCCGTGCTTTTCATTACAGTAGCTACATCAACATAAAGTAGAACAATAGTGGCTCTATTTTCGCCATATTAGCCAATAGCCAGCTACCCAGGCAGCGGGATATGTTATATAGTATAAATAGTGAGATGTGAGCATGATTGTGATGATAGTACAGCGGTTAAATGCTCTGGTTCATATTGCTTTTTGCATCATGGGACGCTGTTTCGCATCCCGGCCCGGCCGGCACCCTCGCTCGTGTAATGAATGAAAAATACTCTATCATCATAGCGTATTTTTCATTACACCTTTTTAATCACGTATGTTTACCCACCATCTCTTGTTAAGTGTTTGTCAGGGGCCCATGTAGGAAGAAGAAGAAAAAAAGAAGAAAAAAAAACCAGCTGTCCAGAATTGCCACAGGCCTTTTTTTGTGAATGAAATATCTGGGGGCGGGTCAGTAAGGTAACGCTGAATGGCCTTGATGCCTGTCAGTCATGATGAGTCGCGTCTCGTCACCTCTCTGATGTGTCTGCAGCTGAGCACTGTGATCCATGTCTCTCTCCCCGGCCGAGCGAGGTATCATACCGTAAAATACCAAATAATAGCCGCGGCATTTATTTGTTTCAATCACTTAACAGACCAGGCGTTTATTTGGGACAGGCGTTTAATTCCTTCCTCTCAAAATCCGGAATGAAAATGTCACAAACTTCGCCAGCTTCTCGGTGAATTCTCTGGCATCCTCCTGCAAGTTGCGGCGGAGGAAACGATTCATCCAACTAGCACTCGCTGCAAACTCCTCATCTCTGCTGTCTGTCACTCACGGTTTTCCCGAGTTTTCCTCTGCATATTTTACGACAGAAAGTTTGAATTTCAAGTCATACTTTTTTTTTTCTATTTTGTTGCTGCACCGGAGCCATGGCGATCATCAGTGTGATACTGACTGACAGAAAGCAGCACAACGCGTGAAAAAGGCGAAGAAGAAAAACGTGCAGTGTCAGTGGTCACGTCTTCTTCCTTGATTAAAAAAGAATAAATGAATTAGACCCAGCATTTATTTGGAACCAGCGGTTATTTATCAAAATATACACCTGCATCAGTGTTTAAAGGGGACCCTGCGGTTAATTGACACGCGGCTATTATTTGGTAATATACGGTACATTTACACCCAACTCTGTACGCCGGGCCGGGATGCGAACCAGCGTCCCATGATGCAAAAAGCAGCAGAAATTGATATTCTTAACCGCTGTACTATCATCTCAAAACATACTAACCCTCCAGTATTTATACTATATAACATATCCCGCTGCCTGGGTAGCTGGCTATTGGCTAATATGGCGAAAGTAGAGCCGCTATTGTTCTACTTTATGTTGATGTAGCTACTGGAATGAAAAGCACGGGCGCTCGTGTATTGATTAACTGATATTTTATTCCAAAAGTCGTCATAAATAAAGGGAACCACCACATTTATCAGCCTGGAGGACGGAAGTAGATAAACCCGGTAGAAACAGTGCCCGTCCGTATGCGACGCTCCTTGAAGTACAGTGAACGCACCCGCAAAGGAGCCGGAATAATCTGATTGGTCAACAGTAGCCGGCCTTCTATTGGTTGACAGTGTTGATACACAAGAAAAATCTGTGAGCAGAGGAGAGATCCGAGAGCAGAACTTGACCTGTGAGCAGGTGTGTGTCCTGAGCGCGTGCACTTAGATCTGAGCGCGCAGAGGGCACATTTGAATGCGAGCGAAATTTTTGTGTGCAAGAAGGAGAAATGTGAGCACAGGCATGGGATTTTTTAATTCAAGCAGACATTTTGAAAGTAAGCAGAAGAAATTTAAGTGTGAGGACAAAATGTGAGCATGAGGCGAACAAATCTGAGCACGCGAAGGAGCTGTGTCACTGAAAAGGAATGAAATCATGCTCTCAAACTGAAAATCTATGCTCTTGATTAATGACCTGATTTAACTTCCATACCTGCGCCGCTGTTCCCTCCGTACTGACTGACAGGCACTCCATTTATTCTTTGTTTTGTTTGTTTTCATATATGTTTGTTCCACTTTGTTTAGTGTCCTTGGGTACCCTGAAAGGCACTATATAAATTAAATCTATTATTATTATTATTATTATTAATGTGATTGGTGGATCGCTGTGCATGCAGACTCTGCATGCACAGTGTGTCAGGTACCCTTGAAATTAGATGAGTTCATTGGCGTCCTACATGGCAGGCTCTGCGATGTGACTATTGCACACACATACATCGCGATGCTCGAACGATATATCGTGCAGCCCTACTCCACAGTCATGCAGGAAATGTTCAAGTGTAGTCCCTTAGGTTTGAATTCTGTGTAATGAAACATCCGTTATTTATAAGCACTCTGAGCGTAAAGTATGTCCATCAATCACAGAGGGGACAGCAGGCTGTGAAACACATTAAGTGGACGCTGGGGCCCGGCCAGCTCTCTGCCGGAATAATGTGGCCTCTGTGCAAAGTATGCAGCATAGAAAATACATTTTATGTACAGGATAACAGGTGCAAAGCAGTGCAGTGGCTGGCAGGCCTCGGCCCAGGCAAGGTTTGGTAATTAAGTCATGCTGTTTGCATGCACCTTCTTTTTTCTGGCTCTGCTTTTGAGGGTGAAACACAGTTCTGCTGTTAGGAATCTTCTTTTAACCTAATAAAATATTTTGTCAAAACAGTTTTTATTAGAGATTTTTAGAGATCAAGGTCTGGGTGGTATTTCAGAAGCTTGCTCTCCTTACATGAATAGAACTCACAGTTTGACATTGTGCAGAACCAAAAGCAAGAGTTAAGTAAATAAAAATGGTTTAGTTGTGGAATTCAAAAGTATGCCCAAAAGACAGGTGCTATACAATTTCCATCAAAGTCTAAGCAGCAGAAGTTAAAGGGATATTCCGGTGTAAATTTAATCCATGGTCTAACACACCGTGAAACTGTGTTAGACTCCCTCTCGAGAGATCAAGTTAGCAGACCGTTAATTTGCGGAGTTTTATCAACCTCAGAAACGACCGCAGGACAGCAATACACTGCAGTAAATGGATCCAAATATAAACCGCCACCAAAAAGCCACAAATAATGCTCAGAACAGCACCGAACTTCAGCAACAGTACAAATAGGGTCTCAGCACATAGTCCGGGGCATCTAACCTCCGCTAGCTTAGCTGGATTTCTATTGGGAAGCTAAAAACAGATTTCAACTCTCCTCCATCAGCTTCCGGGTCGGGGAAGTCCTGACGCGATGATTACCGTGTGCGGTTAGAAATGCTCATTTCCGTTCTTTTCCCTGTCCGCTCTCGATAATAATTGTTATATATTGGCAGGTAAGACACATATGAACTTTGATTGCTTTTCCATGGAGTCATAATCATACATTTTCATCCATGAGCCGCGGAACTCTACTGCACTCGGTAATCGAGTCGTCGGGACTTCCCGTCAACAGGAAGCTGCTGCAGAAGAGAGGTACATTTTGTCCGCTTCAGTAGAAATCCAGCTAAGCTAGCGGAGGTTAGATGCCCCGGATGATGTGCTGAGACCCTATTTGTACTGTTGCTGAAGTTTGGTGCTGTTCTGAGCATTATTTGTGGCTTTTTGGTGGCGGTTATATCTTTGGTCCCGTTTACTGCAGTGTATTGTTGTCGTGCAGTCGTTTTCTGAGGTTGATAAAACTCCGTAAATTAGCGGTCTGCTAACTTGATCTCTTGAGAGGGAGTCTAACACAGTTTCACGGTGTGTTAGACCATGGATTAAATTTACACCGGAATATCCCTTTAAGATTCAGAATTTTAGTCCTTAGTATGGGTCCTACATTCCTCATAATGAATCCAATATCCATCTTTGTCATTAGGTTGGTGCTGTGGTGCTCCACACGTCCAGTTTGTAATGCAAGCTTTCTCTGAAAAAATGTTAGTTTGCAAGATCGACCCTGCTTACATCATCAGGGTTATTTTCTCAGATTTCACAAAGCCTCCGCAGATCCACAAAAGTCATTAAACAAATGTTTTCACAGGCTGAGAAGTAATCCCATGACTAGTAAACTGACCTTTATGCATAGGAATGCTGTAATTTGATTTATTGCCCAACACTACATACCAGGGATTTGGAATGAAAAATTTATATTTAAAATTAATATACACTGTGACTGTGATACAATAATGGCAGTTTGAAATTATAGATATATATATATAAGACTTTTTGAAATATGTTGATGGTGCCTACAACATTATAGACACACACACACACACACACACACACACACACACACACACACATACTCTCTAATGCCTTGTTAAAAAATGGAACCTTGTGTCTTTCAAGTGACAGGAGCTCTGGATTGTCTGAACGATCAGCATAAATTTCAGAGGGCAGCCCTGTAGGTCAGAAGTTTCTAACAGCGCTTTGTGTTTGTTCGGTCTTCACTGGTGATGTCATAATATCAGGGCTTCAGTTACAGCCAACAAGACATGGAGCACTTGCAGTGGGGGAGTTCTGTGACTTTGTAAAGGATGTGAGTGGAAAAATGACTGAGAGACAGAACTCGCATACAATGAAAGGGCACTGCTCTATGATATTGTGTCTGTGACTTGTTTTTGTTCTCCATTGCTTATTATGTGACTGGGAGTGTTTCAGAAGTGGAGCAGTTTGCCTGGTCAATGTTGTTAATTGCCTCAGATATTGGTGAAGTGATAATGTTTCCTATATTTGTGTGCTTCTTCCATGGGAAAGTAGGCTCAAAAGTTTTCGTTGTGCGCCTGTGTTTATGATCAAGATTCTGCACTAGTAGTAGACTAACACAGTATCAGATTATCACTGGATGATTATTATGGCCAAAAGAAAAAATTCCTTGCAGAAAATAATTGCCATATAACATTCATTTATTCATTTCAACTATTTTGACAGTCAGTCATAACCGAAATCCTTTAAAAACTGTTACAGTGCAGCCGCTCTTTGAATAGTACTCACGGAACTTGTTTGCTTGCTGCACCGCACTTGTAGGGGCAAATGTTTACTGCAATACTGTGTACAATACCCAGTGTGCAAACTCAGCAAAGACATTGGGCATACTATCAAGTCAAATGCCATGATTTTAACAACACTGAGAACTTAATCAAACATTTTCTGCTTCAAGGTTAAAGGAGTCATCACCCGGAAATCGCAATTTCTCTCGTTAAATCATGCATATTGGTGTTGGACCTCTGTTGAAACTTGCCTGAAAAGCTGGAGTCTGAAAGTGGCTTATTTTTTTCGCTTTGGCTCTTTTTCCGAACAGGAATAGCGCACAGTAGTGCGCGTTCCTAAAGCACGAGATTTTGACTCTGCTCCTGTGGTGACGTTACCACAGGAGGCTACTTGCATAAACATCAGCTCACAGCCGTCCTCAGCCAGACTTTCTGAGTGAGCACGCCGAGTCTGCTTATTTCTCTGTCATTTTCACGCCATATATCGTCACCGCCAGCATTAAAACTCAGGTCTTACATGTAAAACACGAGTGTGAAAAGTAAGAAGAAAAAAAAAAAGAATTTACCATTCAGAGACATCCTGCTGTAAACGTGTCTCTTCCACCGTCTCTGCCTCTTCACTCTACCGTTCGGTTTCCGACTCTGGCTTGTACATAAATGCCTGAATTCCGTAAGGTTCGTCATTTAGTGTGTGCGCCATGACAGGGGGCTGTTTATGTATTGGAGTCCGTGTGTGCATGCAGGCTCGCCCCCCATTCCGGCTCTGTCCTTCCTGCGGCCAATCAACGGGCGCCTCATTACATATCAATACAATGCACATCCGGACCGGTCAAAACCTTACGCATAATCTCGCGTGAGAAAGTCGCGGTATGAAAAAGTGTCAGAACAAGCTCTATGTTTGATTTTTTTTTTTTTTTATTATTTCTAATAAGTTTTAAGAATTGATCCAAAGCGATCCAAGAGGGACTGGATATGTAAAAAACCAGGTGATGACTCCTTTAACAAAATGTGAAACAAATACTTCCAGTACAGTTAAGGTTTCTACAGACAGAAGCTTGGCTGTGCCATGGGCTGACCCGTGTCATCAATAGTGGCCAACCTCAATATGGAGGAAGTTGAGAGCAGAGCCTTGATTACCTTCAAAGGAACTGCTCCTAGCCACTGGGTCAGGTATGTGGACGACACCTGGGTCACAATCAGAACAGGGGAAGTGGAAGCCTTCACAGAACATATCGATGCTGTGGACAATAACATCAAGTTTACACGGGAAGGTGTCAGAGGAGACAGTATACACTTATTGGACTGTACAGTAGACATTGAAGCAGACAGAAGCCTCAACATTGATAAACAGAAAACCTCCACGCACAGATCACTACTTGCTGTTCGACTCTCGCCACCCACTGGAGCACAAGCTGGGGGTCATCAGAACCTTAAACCATCGGCCTGAGACCGTTCCCACATAGACAGAATGGAAGGAGAACGAACAGAAGCACATCAGGGAGCACTTAAAACCTGTGGCTACCCAAACAGAACCTTTGTCAGAACCTCTAAAAGATGGAAGGAAGTGGCCAATTGACTGTGGCGGCCACATGCAAAACCATTACCTTTTTGGGGGTTGTCTTGCTTTTGCCTCACCATTGCACCTGTTGTTACGTTCATTTAGACCAAAGCAAACACTTGTGTTTCCTAAATGGACAGATTGTTATCCCTGAAGTTTAGCTGACTTGGTTTTATACTGTGATGATGAAGTGTTGCCTTAATTTTTTGGGCAGTGTTAATGTCCTCTTCTTTTTCTGCATTAACACTAAAATTTCAAAGTTCTGTTGTCATTTTACAATGCAAAATAACATGCTGGTGTGTAGCCCCCTATATGCTACATACAGAAAATATTTAAACAGATAACGAGATATTTAGATTAGAATAGCATGTAAACAATAAAATAGGTAGACCATTGTAGGTATTGGTGATTTAGTTAACAGTTGAAGCACCTCAAAAACGTGGATGTTCCTGCACTTGGGTTAGGATCCTAACAAACTTTGGATCATTCAGGCTACATTCAGACCAAATTTGGCATTTTGGTGATTGGCAGCATGGTTCTGCAGTGGTGTTTCATTGCCAATTTGTGTGACCTCACGTTGTGAACTTTAAACCCTGCTGATCAATTTGCCAAAAGGAGGTGCTGGTATGCTGCTCTGCTAGTGGTATGCTGCTGTGCTAGTAGCATGTTGGTCCTACTAGTGATTGTTTAAAAGAAGATTACAAATTAAAAGAATAGTAAGGAAGAATAATAGTAAGCAGCCAGAATTCGAAACATATCATTAGGGTGGGATTTTAATTGGTTCAACCGATTATTGGCCTGGCCGATATCCAGCATTTTGACGATTATATATCTGTGATTTATTTTCCAGATTGCTGATTGCTCCGTTAATCGGACCGTCATTAACACAGGTCCTTCACTCAGCTTAATACAGAGAAATGTCCCACAAAGCAACATTACAGACCAAACAAAAGTAACATAGTAACTGTAACTGTCTTTGGCAACTTATATGAGGAAAAAATACCACGGATATACATGGAGAAGCATCCGTCCTCCTGTCAGTCCTCCCGCCTGTCCTACCGACCCTTCACCACATTTCTGCCCAAAAAACAGCGTCTTTCACCGACAATAAACTTGAACTCACCAAGTGTTTATGATGAAATAAATCACTGCGATTGTCAGCCCTCCGGACCGAGACGTCAGTGAACATCTTGTAATGTCAGAGAGGTGCAGGATATTACTATGACAGATGTATGACAGATCAGTGCAGTAAGGGTATAGTTTTAAAGTAAAACTCTCGCCAAAAAAGCAACCTAGGCTTTACCGTTTTACTGTAGTTTCTTTTTCGGGAAAGCTAATTTTCAATGGAGTGCTACGGTCACTTTTACGCTAGCATCAAAATCGCTTTTTTGAAAACACTAAGAAGGCTCGACACACCATGAAACTTTGCTCGTAGTATCACCAGGGTCTCTACACATGACCACGAACATTGAGAACATTGTTTGTGTACACAGAGTTTGCTAAAAAAAAGGTTTTTGGACAACTCACGTTCACAGTAGCATCTCAGGCACACCGCCGTCATGGAAGACAAAAAGTGTCGATCCCCGAGTGCGACCTAATGGCAGGAGAGTAATGGTGGACCGCTCCTCAAGCCTTCCTGTTAGGTCATACTCGAGTTGTCCAAAAACCTTCTTTTTACAACAATGTTCTCAATGCCTGTGTTCATGTGTAGAGACCCTCGTGAAACTACGAGCAAAGTTTCATGTTGTGTGGAGCCTTCTTAGTGTTTTAGAAATAACAATTTTGATGCCAACGAAAAAAAATTTGCTTGCCCAAAAACGAAACTACAATAAATCTTAAAAGTGCCTCTTTCATCGTAATTCTGCTTTTACACAAAGGTTTGACTCATATTCAATCACAAATAAAGCCTTGGTTGCTTTTGAGGGAGAGTTTCACTTTAAGGTACTTGACCAGTACCTTGAGAAAAAAAAATATATAAAAAAAAAAATTTAAATTAAATTAAATATAAAAAAAAGAAAATATATATATATATATATATATATATATATATATATATATATATATATATATATATATATATAAATAAATAAATATAGCACTTTATGCTTCTATTCACTACACTATGGAAGCAACATTGTATATGTGTAAGTTAAATTCATAAATCTGTGGGTAGGTTACTAGGTACTAGTTAGGTAACTTTCTCAATTAAATTGTACATTAAAATGATGAACTTGCATTATTAATTTATAATCCAGAATAATATAACCCTTATTCTGAAATGCACTTGTTTTTTTCATTTTTTTATAAAATGATAAAAGTTCTACTTTCATTAAACAAATGCCTGCCTTGGATAGTCATGCCCTTCCTATAGGTTTAGTATGCTGGTCCCACAGTGATTGTACTCCTCCACAAATGAAAGCAATTCTAAACTGGTTCATAAGACCAAATCAAGTAGACATGTTTTTGCAAGCTGCTTGTCTGCATTTTTCGCTGGTGCGGATTGCAGGCAAAACTCACAACCCTCATTGAAATTAGTAGTAGGCACTGCATTTTTGCCACAACACAGGATTTGTTCTGATTACAGCCTTATATTTAGCCGAGAGCTATTTAGAGACGAGTGCTCACATGGAGAACTGGGTGATATTTGAATTAGTGTTACAAACTTGTCCATCTAAAAGCTGCTTTTCGTCTACTTCACTCATGATAACTTCATTGTATTTTAACTGATTAGTCAGGTAGCAATTCTTAAATTTGGTACTTTTCTGAAGAAGCAGGTGAAGACATCTTTTGATTGACTAACTGATTGATTTGGCCTTAAGAGCCTATATGCTTGTAAGGCTATTGTTTCCCTGCTTCCTCCACCTTTAACTATCTAGTCAATCCAAGGGTGTACTTGTAAATACAAATGCAAACTATATTCCATGTAGCCCTTTAGGAAATGCTGCATTAGCCTTTACAGCTGTCCTCCCAAGCATTTTAGAAAAGTTTTAATTTCTCCTGGGCTTACAAATTGCCTGTTTAGGTTGCACAGAGGCATTGTTCCAAGCATCTATAAAATACCACTGTGGCCCAATGAAATGACCATATGGACCTCCGTAGCATTGTTTCATCGTAATTGCCTGTATCCGCAAGTGTCAATTTCATTCTGGAGAATATAGGGACTGAGGGCAGAAAATAAGAATGAATGAAGCAATAGTGGGGGCAAGTGGTGAAGGAGAGCTGACATTCATCAAACTTCTCCCAACAGATGTATAAGAATACCGTCATGCAAGACTTTGTTCAGCAGATGAACAGCAGAATTCTTGGTGGATTTCATTTAGCCTTACTGGTGTTGTTAAAGTGTTGCCTCTCTCCTTGGCATGAGGAGCTTTGGCATTGCAACCAAAGACCCTGACTCTTAATTTTAGCAGCTGAAGAGGTCCAGATCAATAACCATCATTGTTTGGTTTTGGGTCGCTTTGTCGGTCAAAGGGGGGTTCACCCCTCCCTGCTCTGCTGCTCCCCCTCTCCTTGCTGATGTAAATGGTAATGGTAAATGGAATAAATATTATAGAAAGTGCCATTTTCCTTTGTCCATTTTTGCTTAAATCTTGTGAACTGCATGTCAGTGTCTGGTTGAAATTTGTGTGTATGTGCTGTGAATACAGGTGTATACTGCAGTGATGTCCTGGAGATGTAGCAGCTGGACAAAGTTGTTTCTTACACAGATTTCTTCTGCTGCTGTCTGCATTGATGATAAAAAATGTTTCATGTTGGGCTATGTCAGAACCACTCTTGTATAGTAAGGCACCCTAGAGATTTCACAGAACAGGATTTACGGCACCGCCACACGGTCACTGACATCCATACATAAATGTTTTTCCTATTTTTTAGTAGGAGACAAGGAACAAGTGAAGGCTAAAACACAGAAACTGTAAAGGATATTCTACTTAAATATAAATCTAAAGATCAGATATTCTTTTTGCAGGCATCAGATCACTTGTTTGACAGGCAAAAGGATGTTGCCTATTACAGTAGTTCTAGTCGATTTCTTCTATTTCTTCTTCTACTCCTGATCAAAATTTTAAGTCCAGTTGAAAAATTGCAAGTGTTTACATTTTGCACTGTTGGATCTTAAAAAGGTTCTAAGTAGAGTTTCAAAATGCAAAAAGAAGAAATGGGAGTGACACAAAAAAAAAATTGAGTAAGCAGTTTATTGAAAACAACAATTAAACTGAAATAGGCGGTTCATCAGTTGATCAAAAATTTAAGACCACAGCATTTAAAGCCAAAATCTGCACAAAAATGTGGATTCAATGTCATTTTCTTTCAGGCATTCACACTGTCATGACCTCCTGATGGCAAGAGCCAAAAAGCTTTCTCTCGTTGAACGTGGTCAGATTGTTGAGCTGCATAAGCAAGGCCTCTCGCACATGCCATCGCTGCTAAGGTTGGACACAGTAAGACAGTCATTTTGAATTTCTTAAACGATCCTGAGGGTTATGGGACTAAAAAGTCAAGTGGTAGACCCAAAAAAATTTCCCCGGCGCTGAGGAGGATCCAATTGGCTGTCCTTCAAGACACGGAACGATCCTCGTCCCAAATTAAGGCCGTTACTGGTGCCGACTGCAGCCCAATAACCATCAGACGGCATCTGCGAGAGAAGGGCTTTAAGAACATAAAACGTCTTCAAAGGCCTCGTCTTCTTCAACACCACAAAATTGCCCGTTTGGACTTTGCAAGAGAGAACCAAACATGGGACATTGAAGGGTGGAAGAAAGTTTTATTCTCTGATGAGAAAAAATGTAACCTTGATGGTCCTGATGGCTTCCAACATTACTGGCATGACAAGGAGATTCCACTTAAGATGTTTTCTACGCGGCACAGTGGAGGGGGTGCCATCATGATCTGGGGTGCTTTTTCCTTCAATGGAACAATGGAGCTTCAGGTTGTGCAGGGGCGTCAAACGGCGGCTGGCTATGTGGAGATGTTGCAGAGGGCATCCCTTATGACTGAGGGCCCTCGTCTGTGTGGTAATGACTGGGTTTTTCAACAGGACAACGCTGCAGTTCAAAATGCCCACCTGACAAAGGACCAGTGGTGCAGGTATATGGCATAACAACATATTTTTCAGTTGGTATTGCATATACCTGCTTCTAAATCCCCTCTGATGCGCATCTTCATTACATTGTTCGAAGGAACTATATTTAACTGCTTTACGCAGCTGTCTGATTGCATTCCGGCATTTGATGATAGAATTTCACTCATCACTGCCAGCAATGCGGACATGCCATGTATTAATGCTCACTAATGCTTAGACCAGTGGTTCCCAACCTGGGGTCCGCCAGAGATTGCAAGGGGTGCACACAACTTTGTCTGTTCTGCGGTTGTGAGGTTACCAAAATTATATTTGTGCACATTAATGAGGTTGATGGACGCACCGGCAAGCCCAAATCACGTGACCAATTCAAGACGGATGTAGCAGTAAGACGCAGCCTCCATGAGTCTCAGTTCCGACTTATGTTATGGTGCAGCCTTCAAACTATATACCAGTTTTTAGATTGTGTTGATAGGCCAAGTAAAACCAGACTTAAGATGAATAATGTCCGCCACGCTTTTCGCGAACATTGTCGTCTCGATTGTGGCGTTCATTAAAGACACATAACACATCAAAATAACAATCTACTAACTGATTGACCTTATTTTTTTTCAAGGTACATGATCCAAAAAATGGAGGTCCTGATTCAAACTGTGAAGTTGATAATGTTAGATTTATGATGACAAACCAAACAACGGCCATAAATTTGGCAAAAGCAGCAATCAGCAAGGGCGAAAGATGAGAAGCTGTCGTCCTATAATTGGCTCTTTGATAGTGATTAGTAGGAGATATAAAAGATTATAAACAGATTAATTAGCATCAGAACTTAAAATCTTTGAGGTTTTCTCCTTGAATGTCAAAGCTCAGTTACTCACAGAGGCGTACATAATTTATTTTGTCCCCATCCTATGTATTAGTAGCATGTTGAACGTTGTTTTTTTGTCAAATTTCTTTCATATTTTACATGTATGAACATTTTCTTAGAATTCTTCTATTTATATTATTATCATAATATTAATTCAGTGTGTCTTTAGTTTTATTTTTTGCTTTGTAATTTACTTAGTTGCAGTGCCGATATCACACTGATGTAATGCTCATTTGTTCTTACTTGATATTTTTCTTGATTAGCTCTTCCACTTTGTGATATTATGGAAGATTCAACTCTTGTATAGTTGTGGGCTCCACTTATAAAGCCTTGCAAACATCTATGGAGACTCCACATTTAAGTCATTGTGTGTTTTTGTAGTTGAGATGGTCTGGTTGGCTGTAGATATTGTTTGCATATCTTTTCATGTTCTCTGCAGTTTTTTGTCTCCTGTTGTCTGGACACTATGGAGTGTCTGCTGTGTAGATGCATCTCCTGCTGTTGCTTTCTGTGTTCTAAGCCTTTTCTGCACCACTGCCAATAGATGTGCATGTGTTAAAGATGGCTTCTGTTTTGTGGTGAGCCAGCCTCATCCGAGGTGCTCTCCTGGGGGCAAAGGTTTACCCTCGCCTCCCCTCTCTCTCTCTTTGCTGTGGTCATTTGAAGAGGTAATCCACACATGGCTGGATACTCTCACTACAGCTCCAAGCAGAATGAAGGAGCTCCAGCATGGTAAAGGTAGAGAGGATTAGGCTCATGTTGAATCGTAATGGGCTCATTTCACAAACCTTTTTTTTTTTTTTTTCACCAATTAAGCCAAACTCAAGTTGGACTTGTAGGCATTCTTAAGTCACTTGTACCCAGCAAACCCAGTCCTTACATGACAGCATGCACGCTTGGGTGAGCCCCTTTAATCCTATGTTTTTCTTTTTTTTTTTTTTTGGTCAATGTCAGACAGAGGTTAACCTGGTTATAGAATGATTGCCTCACCCCGGCTGCAGACGTCGTTATTAATTTCACTCCTCTCCACAAGCCCTGGAGATTGAGTCGAAGTAGAAAGCCCATATTTAGACTTTATATAAGAAGATTGGTGGTGGCCACTGACAGACTGCTCCAGTCAGCCCTATGTTCACCGATGGCCAGCCAGATCAATACAGTACAATTGAGTTTTCCAATCTGTGGTCTTTGTGAACGCAGCCATAGCACTTACAGGGTGATCACATCTGATGAAGTCTTCATCAGGGTCTATTGACAGATTCATTTGAGGACTCTCCTTCCACCCTTACTACACTGTAAAGTAATGGGTCACAAAAACCCTCTTTAAAAAGTTTTCTGGCAGCGGATGGACACATCACACTGACAGAGCTATCTCACTCTCTGAAGAGAACGTTGATTTTGATTTAAATTTTGCACGTTTCTGTTTTTATATCATCTGTCATGAGGAAAGATAAAATAAACTGTCCAGATGTTTCCAAAATTAGGCTATACTTCACCCTTCACACCAAAACTGCTTCAAGCTTTCAGATTTAACAACAACTGAAATAAAAACACCAGATGAAAAAATACTCAATAAAGCAGAAAGCAAGAGATTTGCTTTTGAAAGTGAGGCCCAAAAGTGAACTGGCGGCTGATAAAGGGACTGTGTAAATTTTCAAATTATTTCATATTTGATTTCTAAACAAGCCGCAGGGGTATTTGATATCACATGCTAATACACA
This sequence comes from Sparus aurata, assembly GCF_900880675.1. Lineage (NCBI taxonomy): Eukaryota > Metazoa > Chordata > Actinopteri > Spariformes > Sparidae > Sparus > Sparus aurata. The sequence continues at coordinate 942,571 of NC_044201.1, read as the reverse complement.
GCGGTCATATGTACACTTTTGGAAAATGGTTGGACACTCTCCTCGGTGCTTTTGATGTCCAAGTTGGTTTTTTGTCTGGAGTGGAGCTGCACTTAAGTAAGCTATAATCTTCACGGTATTGCTATGGCTAGCACTCCTTTGGCAAAACATTTCACAGCAGCGTTCGTGACTCCACTAATTTTTCCCTTGTTGTCTTACCTGTTTTGTATTTTTGCTTTCCCCTCTTGACCCCCTTTCTCTCTGAATTCTCCAGAGAAAGAGCGGGATTATTAAAGCCGGGGGGGGGGGGGGGGGGGGTATTAGCCAAAGGAGGTTTCCCAGAGTGGAATGCCCAGCAAAGCTCCCTTCTTTGTGAACTGATTACAGAGGAAGATCTGCTGCATCTTGCACTGCAGCTGGATTCAATAAACTGTAGGATTCAGTTGGGGTGGCATTTTGACACAAATGCCAGTGATTCTGGTTTTCTGATAGCTGATATTTTACAGCGGTCAATTATTTAATGGCTCTTTTCTTTAAAAACCAAAATATCAAAATTATTATTTTAATATTATTAAAATCATTATGACTTTTTGAAAAGGGGCAAAATGTCACAACCCCATGAGCATTATAGAAGTATTGTACCCTTTTTCTCGTCATTCTATCATATCTGTGTCACAGTTTTTTAAATTCATTCCTTTTTTCAAGAGTCTGCATCCACACCAGCAACTCGGTTGTACAATGGTGCTAATGTCAGCATGCTCCCAATGACAACGTTAACATGCTCATGGTTAGCAGGAATGATGCTGACTGTGGTTTCCATCTTAGTGTAGTGTGTTTGCATGCTCAGTTTTACAGTTTTTCCCTAAACTTTAAGCACTTACCAAAAATATCACTTTTACACTCTAAAAACCTAAGGACACCCACTAACATCTGGCTTTATTGTTTAATGTGAATGGATACAATTGGCATTCAGTCCCGCATCAAATGACTTTGCTGCAACCACAGATATTTATGGGCTCCAGCTCTGGTCAACTGTGATGGGACACAACACCCAAGTGGATACTGCCACTTACTTGTTCACACTTTTCCACTGGTCTCTGTTAAAGTAGTGGTTCAGTCAGAACTGACTTTTAAAGAGAGACTAAAGTAAAAGACGTTTTGAGTGACTTCGATGTCACAAGCCTAGTCAGCTGCCTGATCAGTACGGATAATGTGCAACTCTCAACAGAGAAAAAAGGACATGCATGCAACAGCATGTATAATTCAGAATATTATCAAGACTAATTAAAACAACGTTAACATTTATTTCCATCAACCAAAACTAGACATTTACTATAACAATAACAATAATTTAATTGAAAAAATAATTAATTAAAAATAAACATTAAGACTAGTAGTGTCTTTGCTTTAGATTAAATCGTTTTTGACCTTATTATTTTGCACTGAAATTATTTTTTTTAAATGAATTGATTAATAACCACACTTGAGTCTGTCGACAGCATTTTGCATCATCTGCATCTGCGCAATATCATAGCCCAAGCGTGGTCTGGGTGTATCTAGGGGATGCTGCTGCAGGTGCGCCTGCAGTTATAAAACGTTTTTTAGACTAAAACATTGAAATATGCCAATTTATGTTCATATACTTAAAACAGACGGAGCAACCTAACGCAGACAGGTTAGCTTACCATTTTTAGGTGATATGCCATGTTTGTAGTCGAGCTGTGATATACAAACTGTTGTTTGCAAACTTTACATTCAACTTTTTTTTCATTTTCTATTTTTATAAATTGCTGCCACACCGCTGATGTCTTTGACATGGTAGAATAGGAATGACTGTAAATGAAACGCTTAAAAATGAATAAATATTTAACAAAGCACCGGACCTAGGCCTTCTAGTACGTTCTTCAATCTGTTTGTCTGTAGTGGGTTGGGCTAATCCAAAATACTGAAACCAAGGGGGTGTTCTGAAGACACACTGTTACCTGCGAAACAGGGGTGCTCTGAAAACACCCCCATTAGGACTTGGTACTTTCCTCCTGATGAAGCCAAATTCCATATGCAGGACACACAGCACTGGGATGGAGAGGATGCGCTGCGTGTATACACACTGCCATAGCAGCATGTAATTAACACGCCAACAATCGACCAATCAGAATTTTGGTCGAGCCAGAACATATCGACCAGTCGACTAGGAGATTACAGCCCTACAAACAAGATTCTTGGTATAAATGCATCATGTTTTGAAGTGATGGTATGGTGGCCTCTATACTAAAAATGCTCCATAAATAGTTTCATATCTTAAGGTAAGAGAGCGAGTAAACATTTCCCAAAATGTTGAACCCTTCTCCAAGCTCCCTCTTCTTATTTCTGACTTCTACTCTCATACATCCCTCTTTTCCTTTTTCTTCCCGCCGCTCTCCCTCTCTGAACATTAATTCCTCACTGAGCATCAGTGCTTCATACAGAGTGCATGGGGAGAGTACATTAGACTCTACACAGCACTATTGACCACTCTGTTCTGGCTTATTTGTATGTGCAGTATGTCTAAAACTGAAGCCTTCACAGAGGAACCCCACATGGTATGGCATTGCCTTGAGTTATAGAGATACAGCATTAGGACAGTTAGGCCTGTCACTATAACAAATTTTGCTGGACGATAAATTGTCCCAGAAATTATTGCGATAAACGAACATTTTTCAACTAATGTAATGATAATGGCACAACGATGCAAGTACACGCTTTCAAAGATCAATAAACCTTTGTTTCTAAACAGTATTTAACATTGGAATTGGAATGTCAAGAAGACATTTTAAATATCCAAAATAAATAGGCAAAACAACCAGAAACAATAAATAAAAAGGACTCTCAGTCTCTGTTAGCAAAAATTGCACTTGAATTACACACAACCAAAAACAATAACCCTAACCCTTTAGTATGTTTTCTTTTATGCTGTGCAGTTGTGGAATTACCATTTGTGACAAGTATGTTCTCCTAGGCAATTTGTACTGGCAAATGTTTGCAGCATTTGTCGAAATGCCGGCTTTTCGACGGTATTAAAGGGCTGCATCTCTTCAGCGATGTAGCGAACTACACTGTCTGTAAGTGACCAGTGTGTTATGTTTTAACTGTGCAGTGACAGCATTACCTGCAAATTTCGTGTTCCCCACATGTTGCGGGTATCGACTACAAAATTTGTAGTTCATGGAATTTTTCTCTCTGAGACCTCAACCTGTCAAATTTGCTCACTCATTCCTCATGAAAACAGTATTTTCTGCACTTTTTCTTCACAATTGTGTCTTCAGACTCGGCCTCATCCTCTGAGTTAGGATTTGACTCTGGCACACAACTACTAGGCTTATCGGGGAGAAAATAACTAGAGATGCACCGATCAGGATTTTTGGGGCCGATCACCGATCACCAAAAGCAGTATCTGCCGATCCCGATATTGCCGATCACCGATCACAGTGTCAAATCCATAAATTCTTCTATATTGTTGTCTTGTGTAACTTTCATATATTTAATTAATGATTCCTCTTACACAACATTGACATTTCATTATTAAGTATAAAAATTAGGAGATGAGAAAGTATCATGAATTGACCACCGTTTTATTGCAGGCTGAGGCAATGTGCAATATATCACACTCTAGAGACTCTCTTAGAGACAACTTGGACTCAGCTTACATAGAGTAACTGTAGCTTACTAGTGGGAATGCAGTCAGGGTGGGAATTTTGTCATTTTAGGGGCAAGTCCATTTGGCCTGCACTTTTGTTTTCAGGGGCACCAAGGCCACATGACAGGGCACAAAGGCCACTGAGTAAAATGTGTTGATTTACCTTTCAGACTGATACCATAACATCCTAATTTATAATAAGACATGGATTATGTATTAACACATTTTTTAATACCAAAATCAAGTTAAAGTTACATTAGAAAGTAGTTTTTGTTAAGTAGGGTTAGAGTGAGGTGATTTTTGTGACACTACACTGAATATTAGTGTTATTGAATATTTCTCCCAATAGAAATTCCCCAAAATTATGGCAAAGCTAATTTTTTCCAAACAAAAAATTGTAGAATAACAGCAGGAGACCATGGATGTGTGGAATGATTTTGGTGGCACTAAACTCTGAATAATAGTGAAATTATTGAATTTTTTTGTAGTTTCTCTTTTCAGTGCTGCACTTTGTAGACGGTCCCTGCGCCCTCCTCTCACAGACGGCTGATCATACAGACCAGAGTTAATGTCCAGATGCTCGTTTAGATGAAAATACGGTTCTAGCTCGTTGTCTTCCTCACTACAGTAGGAAAGTTCCGTCGTTTGTGTCAGTTACGTATCATGAAAAACCGGCTGCGCTCGCTCGCTGTGCTGTAAGTTTCGTTCTTCTGTTTTGAGACGCTGCTGCTGTTTGAGAGGCTTTCACGTGAGATCATCATGATGATGAGACTCCACCTGCGCGAACCGCGGACTCACTGAAGTTACTGTGAGTGACTACTGTGCACTCAGGTGGCTGTAATTAAAGACAAGCCCGCTACACTGACCGGGCCAGGGGCACAGAGGCCACTGTGGCCGTACGATGAGTTTTTTTTCACGCTGCATCAAGGCCAAAGTGCGGGGCAACAGCGGCCATGGCCGCCGTGAAATTCCCACCCTGCATGCAGTAAATGCACTGTCTCTATATTGAAACGTCATCTGATCGGCCTGATTTGATCTATTTTGAGAACTCCGATCAAAACCGATAGGGGCATTATCGGCCGATTGCGATCGGTTGCCGATCGATCGGTGCATCTCTAAAAATAACCCAGAGATTCTACCAGATACATGTCCGCTGCGTTACAGCCCAGACCCGCTTTTGCAGTACCGCAGTTATAGGTATGTGTTATAAGAACAACAACACGAAGTGTTCCCGACCTAAGGATTGGTAGAAGAGCTTGTATTTGTCACTTTATTGAGATTTGTGTGCTGGCGTCATCAAGCGTGTTTTATTTTGAAAAGTAAGTGTTATATTGTTGTTTCAGTGCGTGACTTCCTGTCTGCTCAGTGCTAAATTCATTTGAATTGCTGCGTAGAAGTCCTGCGTATCTGCTCCGGAGGGCTTCGAGCTGACGGAGCTGGGACAGCGCAGATACGCAACGCAGCAGACCTGCTGGAAGTTAAAAGACTAAAGTGAAACCTATCAGCTCTGCTGGTGTGGCGGAGCCGTCACACAGCGTATCTGGTGAAATCCAGATTCTTTGACTCACCCCTTTCACGAGCCAGTGTAAAAACATTTTTTTTTTTTAATTCGGCAAATTCACTGGTTGCACATGCGCGACTAAATGTAAAATGTGGTCGCACTGTCTCAAATTTTGACTTTGTCGCAGTCTGAAGCCCTTTAAGTGGTTCACCATGGTCATTCAGTTTGAATCCGAAGTGCGCCCACACTGCAGCTGTCGTGTTCAGCTTTGAAACCAATTCCCCCTCCCCACACAGAGACAAAAAGTGACTGACAAGAGGGTTCACATGAAGGCAGGAACACACTGGCCCAACCGTTGGAAGTCTGAAGCGTTTGGAGAGACTCGGACGAGGTCGGGAACAAATATGTTTGGTGTGTTCAGCTGCGTCGGAAGCTTTCGGAGCCGCGCGGACGTTGTCGGATCCGACTGAGCATGCGAAGTCTGAGGAGGAGGGCCGTCGGACGTCTGAGCCATTGGATTCTCTGATTGGTTGTATGCCAGCTGTATGGACGTTCTGATTGGCGGTGTGCTAGCGAATCAGCGCGGTGTGTGGGAGGGGCGGAATACTGTGTGCGTTTTGCTTTTCTGTCAACTCCGTTCCGTCATTCCCTGTTTTCATGTTTTGCAGTACTGGCACCAGACTATTTGTTATGTCCGTTCAGGACGAATTAATTTGTGTTCGTTTGGTAATGCCTTGCTGCATGTTTAGTATGCAGCTGTTTTTAATCGGAAATAGTCAAGTTTCGTTTTGATCGAAAGTAAAGAGAGTTGTGTGCACAAGCCTCCCGTTTACAACTCGCAACACAAGCGCCACCCGCTTATCGCATCTCACGCAAGCGCAGAACCTACACGCTACTGTGGAGCTGGCAGCATGTCGAAGCGGTGTGTTCAACACCACTTTTCTGCCGAACGGGTCAGAAGAGAGGCAACAGAGTGGTCGGATAAGGCAGTTGGACGTCTGGGCGGTGTGTGGGGACACAAGGAAAACACACAAGCATGCAAATGGAAATGATCGAGGCCGGCAAAATTATTGAGCCCATTTTTATTCATCCTTCGATTAATTGATTTATTGATTATTGTGACAGGCCTATAGACAGTAGAGATATTTGCTTGTACAAAGAGCAAAAGACATGTTGACATGTTTCAGCAAGCCTCTGTTCCATTAACTTCCATAATGCTATTCAATCTCTCATGGAGCCACTCATGGTCTCTCCTGTCTAGATGTTTTGATGACTTTTTATTACATTTTAAACACTTGTTTTATGTTTCCTTGAATTGTACTCATGATCTGGTCAAAAGTGTCTACTACTGTAGAGGAACTTAAATGTTCCTTCAGCTTATATGTTTCCATTGTGGTCTAAATACCTGGGAAGATGAGGAATATCATCTGCTGTTTTATGTCATTTTTGCTTGTGACTGTATACGATGTAACTGATTCCTTGACCCTCTGGTGTGTGTGTGTGTGTGTGTGTGTGTGTGTGTGTGTGTGTGTCCTCCCTCAGAGCTGTCCGATGTTGAACCCAACATTTTTCTGAGGCCCTTTCTGGAAGTGGTCCGTTCTGAAGACACCACTGGACCAATCACAGGCCTCGCTCTTACCTCTGTCAACAAGTTCCTTTCCTATGGTCTCATAGGTAAGACATCTTGACGTTCTCTATATGTTGGATTTTTTTGTTCCTCTTTTTTTTTTCCACATCTGTCTTTTTAAAGTAACTGGATTTTTAGAATGTCTGTATTTTTCCAGTGTCACAGGTTTTCAGTTTCAATGTTCTGTCACTGTTTTGGTGTGCTGAGGAGGTGTCTGAGGGGAGGGGCAAGGAGAGTGCAATTTGCATATCAGCATACTGGTATGTGGACCCCCAGGTCTGCTCCGACCCCTGCAAAGGCAGCGTGCACAACTCAGGTGGCGTCATGCTACATTTGCATATCTAATAAGCACCGTGCAGCGCTGCGCTCCTCCCCATGTAACTTCTCTGTCCCACTCAGGGAGAGGAGCAAAGGAGGAGCACACAGTGATACAAAAAAAAAAAAAGAACGGTTCCCAGCTGCGACTCGGATCCCATTGTTCATGTTAACGAGCTGTTCAATAGAATCGGTTCGTTCGTGAACGTCACAACACTACATGCAACAGACTTAACATACCTGTGGTGTAGAAGCTTTTTTTGCTTATGTCAGAACTATGTCAGTTCCATGATCGCAAAAGTCAGTTGGAGGAGTTGTCCTCCTTAGTATGCAGATATTCAAATCACACCCTTCTAGCCACTCCCATCAGATCCCTCCTTTCCACGCCAGAATGATAACAGAACGTTGAAAAATTTGCTTATATTGTATTAGGGCTGTCAGTTTAACACGTTAATTTGATTAATTCATTACACTGCAAATTAACGCGTTATAAAAATTAACGCAATTAATTCTGAGATTCTGAGTGGCAATTCAATGCGCGAGCATTTTAAATTTGGCCCATTGAATGATCCGTAGGCTACTTGGCAGTGGCACGTTACGGTAGCACCGAGGAACTTGTTACTCGCTAGTCAAAGCAGGTTGACAACAGACATCCTGGACGCGTCTCAGGGGAGTGAGGCGAGCACATCGTTGCTAGGGCCTTTGAACGGCAAGTTTATTTATAAAAAGAACGAAGACGGGACTATCAACAAGAACGCGGTGATTTGTAGCTTTTGTAAAAAAGAATTTGCCTATCATTGAAGCTGCTCCAGCTGTGACTTAGCATTTTAAACGCTAAACACGTCGGGATTGAGAGTCTGCTTAAGTGCCTATTTGAGACTCAGCCTTATTTTATTTCTGAATTTTATTTATATAAGTGTATTTGTATTGCATTTTTGAATAATGCACCTGGCCTAATTGGTTTGCTTACTTCACCATTTTCTTTTAAATGTCATTTATGAAACACACTAAACCAATAAAAATGTGGATTTCAGATCTTCTCTTCTTAGTGTATTCAATTGATTAGTCCTGCAATACAATTTTGTAATGTACTAGAATTCGAATTCTTTATTTGGGTACTTTTAGCAGATATGAGATTAAAATGCGATTAATTAGATTAATGAATTACAAATCCTGTAATTAATTAGATAATTTTTTTAATCGCCTGACAGCCCTATATTATATATACATTGTGAAAAATCCTGTTACTGTAAAAGGGACAAAACAGAAGATTGTCTTTGAAAAACAAAACAAACCCCCCAAAAAGATGTGTGTGTTTTATTTTTCAGTGTAATTTTTTAGTGCTAAATATTTGTTTTTCAGTGCCAATACAACTTTTCCAGATACAAATATTTCAATGCTAAAGTTTCCTTTGTTAGTTCACGTTTAGTTTTCAATGCCAAGCTAGATTTTTTTGCCAAAATGTACCATTCTGTCTCCATAGGCTCTACGCTAACACTAATTTCCCTTGGAGATTTTCACCTCATTAGGTGCTTTTGGTAGCCATCCTCAAGCTTCTCATCGTCCTCTGGCTGAATTCTTTAACCACTCCTCTTGACAGAATCGGTGAAGTTCAACTAAATTTGTTGTCTTCCTGGTACAGACTTGTTTCTTTAGCACAGTCCACATATTCTCTACAGGGTTCAAGTCAGGACTTTGTGAAGCCTCCAGATTCCAAAACCTCAATTCTAACTTGATCAGCTGTTCCTTTACCACTTTTGATGAGTGTTTGGGATCATTGTCCTGTTGGAACACCCAAATGCACCCAAGAGCCAATCTTCTGCTGATGATTTTAGGTTTTCTGAAGAGAATTTGGAGATCTTGCGGATGCCACTTGACAAACACCACCCACCCAATGACCGTTACAGGTCAGGTAAATCCCCTCATAACAATTGCTGTCCCTGATGGCCTGATCTGGGTCTTTCCTGTGGTGTCTGGCACCAGGGTGTTGGCGATGGATCTTTTGGGTCTGTGGATCAGACTTGTTCCAGATGTTCAATCTGATTAAAATTTTTTGAATTTGGAGATAAGTCTTGTCAGACTTGTTCCAGATGTTCAATCTGATTACGATTTTTTGAATTTGGAGATAAGTATGACACCTTAAGGTTTCGTGGGCTGTTCCTGAGCTGTCTTGCAGAGTAGCAGGGCTCATTACATTTACATTCACATTTACATTTACTGAATTTAGTAGATGCTTTTGGCCAAAGCGACTTAAAGTAATTCATTCATACATTCAGACAATGATGGTGCTGGCTGCCATGCAAGGTGCCGACCGGCACCTCAGGAGCAGTTTAGGGTTCAGTATCTTACCCAAGGACACATCTAAATACACACTAGGAGAATTGAACCAGCGACCTCCGGATAACAACACACGGTTTTCCACACACACACTAATCAAACTTAGGTAGGGATATCGGTATATGAGTGCATATTTTGCACAGCAGTATATATGTTGCTTCAGTGCTTTTACTTATTGAGAGTCATGTGTCAAACTCAAAACTCTCACATATATAATGAAAGCTGTTATTGAGCAAATATATTTGTTTGGGGTAGGGTTTTAGCGATGGCTGTGAGACAGCGTGATGGAGGATGACATTATTGTTTTTGAATTTGAAGCAGCGTGTCCCCTCAGTGTTGTCCTAATGCAGCAGTTGCGTATTAGCTTACCACTGCCGCCCTGTTTCCCATTAGTGCTCTGACATGAATCTCACCCTGCAGAGGAAACTATGAGCTGTTACCATGATATACATACAGTACCTGTGCCAGGTCTAAAAGCATCCAAGTCTCTGTACCACATGTCCGTGACTTAGCTTTGTTCAGCCTCATATGCATAACTTGGCCAACTACCCAACAAAGCTAAGCTAAGAAAAATGTGTATCACAATGGCATGACTGAGAAACACTGGCCCGCGGCAAAAGAAACACTGCTGCATCAATTTAACAACAATTTGTAGTGTCTTGGATTCTCCTAACGGAGCTGATTTAATAAGAAAATTATAAACGGGACATGGAGATGTAATATTAGTACACTGAGCAGCAACTTACATCTTTTTCCCATAGAGCATCTCTGAGACCAATTTAAATGTTGTGTCTATGTCCGTGACCCCCTCCAAAATGTTACCTACTTCAGATATAAACAGTCAAGTGAAACACTAAAGTATCCCAATATTTTCACTAGTTTTGTGTTGTGTCAACACATGGGGAGACTAATGTCTCTATAGTGGTTATTGGAAATAACTATTGTCTAGGTCTTGAGAAGCAGTGTCATTTATTGATTGATATGCTTAACCTATAACATTTATTGCCTGATTGACAGCTTATTGCTAACTTTTTTCTTGCCTCTGCTCACGATTTTCCTGTCAAACATTATTGTGATTTACAACATTATTAGTAATCATCAAAACATTCCAAAAAAACTAAAATTGCACTAGAACTTTAACTGTACTTTAACCACTTTAACCTTACATTTTGTTAGGAAACAAAAAATTGTATTTGTAATGAAACAAGAAAGGGTAGTAACTTAATTTGCCTGTTGTTTTCTGGTTTGGAATCTGTAGTATTTACACATATCGACATTAACTTGTTTTTGGTGGGGGCACAATGTGCAAAGTATGTCATATCTCTGCAATAAAAACGTATATTGTGCCATCCCAAATATTGATGTCTTCAGCTGTTATTTAGATTCGTCCCCTTTTTCCCTTTTATCCAGGTATTTAATTCAGATACAGATTACATGTTGATACTAGGCGATACTAGACTGTTCAAATATACAGTATAGTATCATGTATCACTGGGCGTAACATACTAGAGTGCCACCAATCTGCCTTGGGAAATCAGCTCAGAAAGAGTTTTTCATTTGAAATCTATGTTTTGGCCATTGCTGTAGCTGATTGTCAGGTCAATCCATGAATGTTAGGAATGGTCTCTTTTCATCTCATCATCGATACAGAAGCTGAATGCATACAGTCAGGACTGCATGTCCTCATTAGCCTCATCATTGAAATATGGCCTAGTCTGCCAGATATTTTGTGAAGTGTGAAATGAGCATGCATCACCAGATGTTAGTCTAAATAGCAGGGATTGAGTCAGTGTTACATTGCTGTCAAAACAGCTGCAGTCATTGCTGAACTAAATAAGTGCCAGGTTTACAGGAACATTGCACACTGTAAAGAAGCTGCTTACAGGATTGGCCTTATATTTCTGGCTCTTTTAAGTAGTTTGTAGTTTCCCTTTTCTTTATGTTTAACCGCCATCGAGTCCGGTTCTGGTTAAAAGGCATTTCTTTCTCGCCACTGTCGCGGAGTGCTAGTTCATGGGAGAAATGTTGGGTAAAAAAAGGTATCAAGGAGTACGGTCAAGACCTGCTCAATCTGGAAGGTGTCATGAGATGAATTTTGTTGTGAATTGGCACTTTATAAACAGAGATTGGCTGACTGACTGACTGATTGAGCAACCCTAGGTGAAAGGATTTCATGTCACAATCGAAACTCAATTAGATTCTTCGAAACAAAATGTGTGGGCTTCGAGATCTGGTTCCAAATTAGGACCAGTTCCAAAATTCTGATTCCAAAATTTTGATTGAGCTCATCTGTTCCTTAATACATTTCACTGTGCTAGTTTCAAATAAACAGCTCACTGCAAACACCTACTGTGTTATCCACTAGGACCTGGCTATCTGTTTGTGCCTCATGCAGGTTAAATTCATGCATTTCTTCCCATCTTCTTATGCATGTCTTAGTTAATTGCCTTGTAGCAAGGACAGGATTGGACTCAGGTTCTGTTAAAGTAAAGTAACATTAGCCTCAATAAATATTCAAGAAAAAGAGGAAAGACCATCATTGATATGGTTATAACTCAGTGTTTCTGCAGGTAGCATTTATCTCGGGCAGATGGAGTTTCACACAACTCTGCTGTGAAGTGTGCAGGATGGGGTTGTATGAACGGGGGCATTTTCTTTCTCTTTTGTTCTGGTTAACACAACACATGCTCTTTCGGTAACTGTAATCCGCATCTATCCACTTTATGGCTGACTAAAGTAACTCAACTATCCCTGAATGCATGGGCTCTCACTCTCTACTCGCCATGACGATGAGGACAACCTGGACAACTTTATTAACCCTGCTGCCTCTCAGTTTGACTTTTGACATTCCAACAGCCCAAATACTCCAGCAGCTCATTAACACACTTTACTTATTGATGCTAACATGTTTTTTCCATCAGTGTGGCAATGAGCATGCAATATTGAAACGTTGAAACTCTGAAGAATGTGACAGAAGCCCAGAAGATCAAAGAAAGTTTTTCTCATGAAAGCGTGGAGTGATTTGTGTATAAGATTTTCATCTTCAAGGAGAGTTGCACTGAACCAAGCAGTAATTTTAAAGCATCTGTATAACCAAAAATATTGCAGAACTTTCTGACAAGCTTACAACACGTGATACTAATTCAATAATTCCCCTTCTTAATCTCCAGTGCCCATTTTTAGTTTCTGTTTTTATTTGAGGTGCCCTCAGTAATTTGATTATATAAGAATATTGAAAGGTGAGTGTAAGTGCAACATCCTGTCCTGATTTTCAGTGACAATTTGTCTAGGTAGTATCCTTTAATTATAGAATAGATGAAAAAATGTGCATTTAATATTTCCTGAATCAAAGTTTGACATGCAGCATTACAGCAGCAACGTCATATAATTCATGAAAGAGAGGAGATTGGTATTATTATACTCTGTACAATGACTATGCCCCATAATTTACTGTGGTTATATGGTTATGTCGTTTTTTATTTGCTTTGAGTTCTCGTAATAGTTTCTCAAACCAAACCTTGGAAATCATGACATAATATTCCATAATGATAACCCTAATTATATTGACATATTAACATTAATTCCATATCTCATCTCTCTCCAAGGGTTGTCTGAACATTTCAAGGTTTCCTCTACATGTAATTGATTGTGGTGCACCGCCACGGCAAAATAAAAGCCACCACACCTTCAGAATATATATATTTTTTTTTAAACCTTGTTTTTATGTTGTTTTATGTTTATATTAATGTAAATTATTGTATGAAATGTGATTTTGGCACAAAACATGGTGTTTTTCATGAAATGTGACGCTACGCTGCAAATAGCCTACCCTTATTTTGAAAAACCAACACCGGAGTCACCACCTGCCTGTCTAGCTGCTGCGCGCGAAAGACAAGAGAGCAGAGACAACAGTCCGACATGGAGGGAGAGAAAAGGGTGAAAGAAAGGTACCTAAGCTAGGTTATGTATTTTTATAGGCCTATATATACAGTTTTGTTCAAACCAGTGAAAACGACCCTAATGTATAGATGGATTAGGCTACATAAAAAATCCTGATAAATGTGTTACTGATTGGTTGATACAGGATACGCATTATTTCTATCATTTTTTCAGAGAGATTTTTATTTTATTTTTGTACCATTGACACTTGTTAAAGAGAGATTACTTTAGGCCTAATAAAGCATGTCGAGTCTTTGGTTATACAGTAGAGAGATATTATTTTGTTGTAGATTAATTTTTAACTGTAAAACTTAATTTTCTATTGATAGAGGAAACCTGTTACGTTTCAGATACACGTTTTGAACAGCACGACATAACGTTAGCTTAGGTAATGCCCAGGTAATTTTCTGCCATGACTCTTTTCTGGTTACATTTTCAGATGAGTATATTAAACTATTTTCAAAAGGAGAGAGAGGTTCCAGAGGAAGAGAGTCAGGTAACCTTACATAAAGGAGAGGCTCAATGTTCTTGACTTATTGTCCTGATGTTATTCCCTCAAGTCAATAGAAATGATAATGATGTGTACCATTATAAGTGTAATATTTAAATATTCCTAACATTACCTGCGTGGTATTGGTGATGTGAACGAATTTAACACTTCCCAATATTATATTAGATAAGAGCACAGGCAGAAGTAGTGCAGGAGGTGAGTGGAGGAGAGAAAAGAGGAGAGGCAGAGAAGGAGGTTGAGGTATTCAGTATAGACTAGTGTAGTTATTTAACTTATATCTTTAATTTGTTGTTGTTGTGTTTGTTGTTTTGGCCTAGTGATACTGCAAGATCCTATTTGCAATTATTATTTTCAAGCCATGTACTGGAAACCCTATAGTAAATAATGTATTTAGAAAAACATTCAGTTTGAAATAGTCATAATTTCACATTTCAAAATTCATGTTGCCGTCGTCGTCGTCACCACCCCTCTTCCACTCGGGCAGACCTCCCCCACGGTTTAAAAAAATCCTGGAGGAAACCCTGCATTTACAGATCAATTATCAGAACATGCCAAATACTTTCTTTTAAAGCTTCAATATCAACTGCAGTTAGGATACATAAAACTGACATCGCCTTCAGGACAGCTGGGTAGATGTGAGTAAGGTACTGTTAATACTGTTCTTGTCAAATACTGCCATCTTCTGACAAGGCAGAGACACAAAAATCTGAGTCTTTGAACACTTCTTGAGGTTCTTCGTGACCTCTCTCTTCTGAACTCATGTTCAGAATGTTATGCCTTGTAAGCTTATAACATTTATGCATTGTAAGTTTCCAGCAAAGGATGCAGTGTTTAGACGTTTGCACACATTACACTATCATCCCTCTCAGGCAGTTGTGTTCGTCTTTATCCTGGGTGTTGAATTGAATAAGGCCCGTCTGTCATTTGTTCCTTTGAACATTCCCCCCTTGTTCTGCTATCATGGCCTGTGGAACATTGTCTTTTCTATTTTTTGCTTGTCTTTGGCCCGAGAGATGGGGAAAGATAATTGTCTCCTACACACACCCACTCATTTTACTCACACATTTCATTTAGAGTGAGCTTATTCCTTTCAATCCATGAGGTCTGAGGTCTACTCTAGTGGAGAGAGCAGTAAACTAAGCCTCGGTACTGACAGATATCCATATCCCTGCTCTATTCTCTCCCATTCCTCCTCTGACGCCCCTCTGTTTCTCCTTCCCAGCAGAGTCAGCAAAGTCCCTCTCTGCACTGTGAGCAGCCACATAGTCACCAGCCCACATAGGGCTCACAGTGAGGCTCAGCTGAGGCTTTAACTGCAGCCACTGCAAGAAGAGATGAGCTTAGAGCACAGCTGTAGCCTGCCTATGATTTTAGGGTTGAATAAATTGTTATTCTTTATTCTAATTGTTGTTATATTTGGGTAAACAAGTGCATAATTGGTTTGAGCAGCAACATTAAATGTAGTTCAACAAAGAAAACATCACCCGCCTTAAAACCATCCACAGTAAATGTAAGGAAAAGGGACATTAAGTCCCAGAAAGAAAAGATTTGCACCCAAGTGGTTAACAAATACAACAAAAATGCCACCAAATGCCATAAGTAGCTTGTATTTTCTAATAATGGAATTATAAAACTTGAGAAGCATTTTGGTGTAACACTGTAGAATATGTTCTGTACTGCAGAACATATTCTACAGTACAGTAAATACTGCGCTGGGCTTTATTTTTAAAGGACATGTAATGCAATTAACAGGAAAAACAGTTTGACCTGTAAGAGGCTCCTTGCACACAGTATAGAACAGCACTGAGTAGAGTCCAATCCTCCACCAAGGCCCAAAAGTCCCCTTTGATTCAGTGAAGCCTAATCCAGTATAGATGAGATGTATTAAAAACTGACACCTCCAGGTTTTTCTTTAATATTTTTTTCATTAGAATCCATGCATTATTCCCTGAGATATTACTGAACATTTTGAAAAACATCCCATCTCGCCTGTTTAAGAAAGTTGAGAAAAATTCCCGCATCATCACAAAAAATTAATGTTATCTGTTCTGGGCCGAGACTGATCCTGAACTCCTCAACCAACAACAAACTTAACTTCCTCAGCAGAGATAAAAATGAAAGTAATGAAGACAAAGTGGGAAAATGATATTATCAAAAGATAAAAGAAAGAATAAAGATGAGAAAAATTCAGTCATTAAAATGATAGATCTTCTGTTGATGTACCTTGTAAACTGTGAATTGTTGCTCTTTTCTGTACACGCAACATCTATTGCATGTCTGTCCGTCCTGGAAGAGGGATCCCTCCTCTGTGGCTCTTCCTGAGGTTTCTTCCATTGTTTTTTTTACCCTGTTAAAAGGTTTTTTTTCCCATCAACATGTGAAGTTTTTCCTCACTCGAATCGAGGGTCTAAGGACAAAGGATGTTGTTCACTGTACAGATTGTAAAGCCCACTGAGGCAATGTGATTGTGATTTTGGGCTGTATAAATAAAATTGATTTGAATTGATTTGATAAAGCAACCCAAACCCAATTTTGATTTAAAATTAGAAATATTTGTGAAAGAATGAAGTCTTTGTAATAAGCAGGATAAACCTCCAGAGAAAGTGAGGAAAAAGACAGTAGTTGAGTTGAGTGATAAACCACTCAAAACCAATAAACCTCAATATAATGTTGGATATAGCGTATTCTGTGTTCCTAGCTTAGTGGTTTTGTATTATTAGATTTGTAACAGTGACTATAGGTCTTTTTTTGTTTTCATTAGTTGACAATAAACTGCAGTAGTTATTTATTTTTTGTTTATTTTTCACAGCTTGATTGCAGCCTGTTTTCTGGATTTGTTTTGGTGAACCAGAATTCATATTTGTTGCATCTTTGGAAAGGATCCCAATGGGCCTATCAGTCTATGTTTTCCATGCATTTACTCTTGTTCACATTAGCTGTGTAGCTAACACTGAGAGCAGAGCAGCGTGGCTGAAAGGTAATCGTGTGCTATTCAGAAGATGAACAGGTGAACAAACTCATTTTCTTCTGTGACCATGGAAAACAGCAGTCCCTTTGTTTGGTTTCTAAAGATGTATCGGCCCACATGTTGAGTGCTGCTTCAGAGCTTTTTGTGTCTTGCATGCATAAAAATGAGTCACTCTGCCCTTTCTGCTCACTCTCACTCACGCCACGTCTTTTACTTTTGTGACCAGAGTTCGATGTTACTCTACTGCCTTATGTGCAGCTGGTTCAACCCCCTATTGACTTCGCCCACATCTCCTCAAGCGCGCGCGCGCACACACACACACACACACACACACACACACACACACACACACACACACACACACACACATTGAGCCTCTCCTTTCCTCAGTGTTACTTTAACAATGCCCCCAACCCCTCCTTTGAACACTGCTTGTATGGACTTTGTGCCAAGAGAAGGATTAGTGTTTTATATCACTTCTGACATTCTGCTGGATCCCCCTGTGGCTTCAGTTTCTGTGTCTGGATGTTGGATTTTTTCACCACAACTTGAACGGTTGTTGTCGCCCTCGCCTCTGGAGAGAATTTGGCATTGCTTTGTCTCAACGGCTTCTACCACGAATAAACCAGTTCTCAGCCATTAGGCAACTTCTGACAGATGTACTGTCTGCACTTCTGCGCTGCCAATCATTCAAATGTTTGTCAGGATATATGATATGTACCTTGATATTCTAAAATCCTCTCATAAGCTCCTCATAAATACTAAGTGCGGGCGACAAAATCACATATTTAGATATTTTTGACCAAATAGACCTACATCAATATTGCATCAATACTGCAAGGGTGATTCTTAGTACTTTGACAGAATGTTAACACAGTGAGATTCTTGATTAATAATGAATTAACAATGAATAAGTGGGTAAAGGCAAGTATTAAAAGAGCAGAAGAGGCTGGTAAGTTCAGAAAATTACATCACTTTACTGTAAAGCAGTCTTTAAAACAAGGAAAAGACAACACTTTATCTAATATTTACTATTAATCACAAGCTCGCTCACTTTGAACCCTGAGCTGCCCATGTCTCCACATCATCAGTGTCTTCATGTTGACGAGCTGTATTGTTGTTCTGCTTGGAAAATCCTCATCTGCACCTCTCCTTCTCCGTCTCTCCATCCTTCCCTCCACTCCCCTCTCTTCCCCCTATGCTTATTAGTTAATGAATTGCTGCTCCTAAGGGCGATGGGAAAAGAAAACAGGCTGGCTCCAGGCAGATAGCTGGCCAGCCACTCGGGTTTCAAAAACACTGGCTCCTGTTGCTCTGACAGCCAATTTGTCCCAGCCTGCCTCCAACAAAAGGCTACATCTGGTCATTAGATGCCAGGGTTTGAAGGACAATGTGGATAGACCATACTAGATGTGTCTAGTTTTGTTCATGTGCTGAGCTGTCGAAGCTGTGTGCTTGGTTACTTAGTTAACTAACAATCATTAGAGCCACTTTTAACATAGTATGTTCAACTCAGCCTACAATTTCTTTATGTCCTTGGTCAACTGAGCTGTTGGATCATGTCAGTGATATATGTCCCTCCATGTAGATCATATCCAGTTTCCCACCATTCATTTATTTGTGGCAGCATGCCACAATATCAACATTAAATGCCATATATTTTCTATTTTTGGAGCTGCATGTCCAGCTCTTGCTCTCTCAGCCTCTCCCTCTCAAACAGTCTATGTGCTTACGGCACATAGACTTAACTTTGGCGAGCTACCTGTTCAGGTATATTAAAACAAACCAAAAAAAAGGCTTACGATACCCTAGATCAGTGGTTCCCAACCTGGGATCCGGGCCCCCCCTAGGGGGGTGCCAGAGATCGCAACTTTGTCTGCTCTGAGGTTGTGGGGTTACCAAATTTATATTTGTGCATATTAAATGTATAAAATCCCAATAACACACCCAACTGGATAATCAAAAATCTGTATAATCCAAATTGAACGTATTTTTGGTCCACATTTAAATTCATTAAGCTATTTATCACCAACACCCCTATGAGGTAGGCAGGTAGGTAGGTAAACTGTGTGTGTGTGTTTGTGTGTGATACACCTGATGACACAAAAAAGGAAGAAATGTATCTATATACATTGTAAAACAAGGAGAATAACAGCAAAAACCTACAGCTGTTTATTTTTGCAAATAAAGTTTGTAATTTATCACTTTATTCTTTCAGTGTATGCGGGTTGGGGTTGGGGGGGCCTGGCTTGTCTTCGACACAGGCAAGTGGGGCTTCAAGGAAAAAAGGTTGGGAACCACTGCCCTAGATTAATGTAAGTATGCTAATGTTGAAGTGAACATGTTGCAAGGTGGAGTGCTTGTAGAAGACCTCAAAATTTACAGTCCACCTTGAACTTCTCAGGTCTCAATTTGGGACTTAATAAGTTGAAAAATTCTAGATCTGCATATTTAGCTCCATTATTTAATAACAATCAGTCATTGATAGAGATTTGACTCCCTTCAATCATAAAAACTAATTTATCAAATGTTCCATATACCTAAAGTATATATCTAAAGTCGGGGCCATTTCACAGCACAAGCTTTCATGTCATGACACTTCAGTGAGAGTAGGTCTGGAACATGCTCGACTTTGAGAGTTTAACTGCCCTCAGTAATACGACATCCTTTCAGTGTTGTCTCCTACTCTAACTATCAGGCAAATCAAGTTTGTATTTTCTGAGCCTTCTGAGAAAAACTGTGTGTCTCTTGTGTGTTTGCAGATGCTAACCATGAAGCAGCGGCGGAGGCCATTGAGAACATGGCAGATGCAGTCACACATGCTAGATTTGTGGGAACAGACCCTGCCAGTGATGAAGTTGTCCTCATGAAAATTCTACAGGTACTGCATGTTTCCTAGTAGCGACTACAGTGGTCTTACACTGACTCCATGGACTCAACAAATGAGACCCATGTGGTCTCAGTCCCTGTATAAGTGAAACCTTCCAATAACTGAGATCATTGAGCATATTTCAATTGATAGGTGTTTCTACGGCCTCAACAATAAACCTTCTTTGAGTGAAGGGTAATGAGAAGGGCAGGATTTGATCTGTATTTTGTTCAGGGATATCTGTACAATGCATTCCTATGGTATTTATCTTATTTTCACTTTATTGAAAAATATTGCTGCAAAATAAGATTAAAATACTATGTTAAAAAAATGAATATATCACCTCATATTACGCACCAGATTAAACTCTGGAGTAAGTTAGTAAGTGGATATTTACTTTGGTGCAGTGATAGTGCAAAGTGTGGTGATACGACCTAGTACCAACATATACCAACTTTCTTTTATCTTAACATCACAATACAGGCATCATCAACTAAATGCACGTGGAGAGTGTTACTGTTGCAAATGTCTTTTTGAGCTTAATTTCACCATTTTCCCGCGACTGTCACAAATATGTCATGGTTTTGATTATCTTCGCTTAATGTTCACAGTAAATCCTAGCATTTGCAGACATAATATTCTAGTATACAAATGATCATTGTCCTCATCTCAATCACTTGATTTATGAACTCGATTGACATGGCTATATATATTAGAATGATCATATTCTGCTGTGTTTTAGGTCCTGAGGACTCTGCTGCTGACACCAGTTGGAGCCCATTTGACCAATGAGTCCGTTTGTGAGATCATGCAGTCTTGCTTCAGGATCTGCTTTGAGATGCGCCTAAGTGGTGAGACGCACAAAACATTACTGATATGATAGTAAGTTCTAGATTAACTCACCGGATGTAGGTTGTGGTAGTAAGCCATTAGCCTATAATACTGGTTACTGTTTTCAAAATGTTATTTTCTCAGAGGCACAACAACAATCTCTGATCTTGCAACCTAAAGGCTGAAAATAGCAAGGTAATTTGACCGTGACCTGGTCACTAGCAGTAAACCTAAACACCCTGGCAACTGTTACCCCTCACTCTTGCAGGGATTTAGCCATTAAATGCCAGAGTTCACCTCTCCACATGTAAGCGAGTTCACCATGACACTGTATTGTAGACAGGGGCACCATCACATCCAATTGCAATTGGTATAGATATATAAAAACAAACCGGAACAAGATTCCAAGTTGTTTGTGTCCATTGCCCCATTTACACTGCCGTTTGCATGCGGGGATCCTGCGCCAATTCTCCGCACCCTCCTCTGTGTGAAAGTTTCAGATGCGGAGAGGGGGGGAATTATGCTCCGGCACTGATCTGCCTCTGGAGGTAGTATCAGGGCCGCATTATTGGTGAGTCGTCCCAGTGTGAACGGATAATCCGGAGGCGCGGAGCAAGGGCATGTAGGTCTGATAACTGCACAGGTCTCTCACTCAACTAAATACAGAGAAATGTCCCACAAAGCAACATTACATGACCAAACAACTTGGCAACTTATATGAGGAAATAAAACGCCACAGCTGTACGTCCTTCCGTCCGTCCTACCGACTCTTCCTCACATTTCTGCCTGAAAAACAGCGCATGTCACCGGCAAAGAACTTTAGCTCACCGAGTGTTTGTGATGACACCACGACCGCCAGCCCTCCCGACCGAGACTTCAGGGAACTTTCCCCCAGAAAAACTCTCCTGCGCCACTTCGGATTGCGAATTCAAATTGAATTTTGGACCTTTCTTTGCGGGGGGCGGGCTTCAAAACGAAAAAGCAGTTTTCTTTTTCTTTGTGTAACAAAATGAGCAGTCTTGAAGAAGAAAATGAAAATGCAATCTGGATGATTTCTTACTAATTTTATTTATGAGTCAAAAATGCAGCTCTGACTTTGAAATGGAAAAGCATTTCTGCTAATGCATTTTAATTTTCAAATTTGACATTTCAAATTGAATTTTGGTACCTATTTGCTGGGCCATCTTTTGAAAATTAAATCTTAAATGTCCTTTTCCTTATCATTTGAATTAAGTTACATAATGAGCGGTCTTGAAGAAAATGAAAATGCAATTTGGACGATTTATTACTCATTTTATTTACGAGTCAAAAAATGCAGCTCTGACTTTGAAATTAAAAAGCATTTCTGCTAATGCATTTTAATTTTCAAATTTGACATTTCAAATTGAATTTTGGTACCTATTTGCTGGGCCATCTTTTGAATATTAAATCTTAAATGTCCTTTTCTTTATAATTTGAATTAAGTTACAAAATGAGCAGTCTTGAAGAAGAAAATGAAAATGCAATTTGGATGATTTATTACTAATTTTATTCATGAGTCAAAAAATGCAGCTACATTCTGAAAATGAAAAAGCATTTCTGTAAATGCATTTTAATTTAAATTATGGTACAACTCTGCTTCCATATCATATTACCCAGTACGCTGATAAATCTTAGGCATGTCACATTTAGTCTTGTTCTTGGTGAAATAGTCAAATTGAGAATGAAAGACAGCACAGAAAATGTACATGATTTTCTCCAAGATTATTAGTCAATTAATTGTTTTAAATTGTATTCAACCTTTATTTAACCAGGTTAGTTCCACTGAGATCACAGATCTCTTTTACAGGGAAGACCTGGCCAAGAATGACGGCAACACAGAGTTACAACAGCAAACATATAAAGTACACTCAAATTATCCGATAAAACATTTGTGCACAGTCAACCAGGACTCAGACGATTATAGGGATGTAAACATAATGACCGGCCACTGCTGTCAATGTTTTTTGTGCCTCTGATTCATGTCTTCATGTCACTCCGCAAGTACTCCATTCATTTGTCACGATGGAACTTCATTCAAAGCAGAGCTCTACCAAAGAGCCTGCAATCGTTGCGGAAGGTTATCTGATGTGTCAGTGTTTCTCCTATATACATTCTGCTGCTGGATTTTCAGCGCTGCTGCAAAAAAAGGACGTGATTTTTGTAGGTTTAATATCGCAGCCGAATGGTGAATTTAAGTTGCACACAGTGAAAGCACTACACCCTAAGTTATCTTGAAATCGATTATTATTGTCATTACTGCTATTTGTATAATTTCTACAAGTCACCGTTTAAGTTGAGTGACTGAAATCCTCATTATCCTATTCAAAGGCTGCAGCAGGCGACTCATGGAACCGGGGTGAAGTTAGTTTTAGGTTGGATATTCTGCAGATATTCACTCGGGTCCCAGAGCCTCACGCTGAACTGCTGGAAACTGATTTAGGGACCGTCATTAAATTACTTAGCATAGAAATATAAATGCAAAATAATTGCATTTTTTTTCGATATCTTCCATGTCATGTGACCCAGTGACTCCAATCCAGCAGCAAATTGTATGAATAAACTGGACAAATGAGACACAGCTCTTTTTATTGTATGTTAGTGCTTGCTCTATTTTATATGAATATTAATATGCAGAAATTATGATTTTTTTTCTCAATAGCTTCCGTGTCATGTGGCCCACTGACTTCTGAAACAGAATCTGTTTTCATAAAAAAAATCTATAATAATAAAGAAAATAATGGTAAAAAAGTTTTCTAATGCTCAAGAGACTGGACATGTGGGGCGAACTATTTCTTTCTTAGCTGAAGCCAACAACGGGACAAAATAAATGTAAAGAGAGACATAGTGGAGCCGTATATTTTCCTGCTTTTTTGTCCTTTGCCAATCACACCTATGATAAGTGTTAAATGATAAAATAAGGTGAATAAAATAAAAAATAAGGGACATTCTGGATCTGTTTCTTCATTCTTCTTTTTTTAATATATTATAGCAGTGTCCGATCGTGTTCCATATTTCAAGTTTAAAAGTTAAGAGAAGTAAATAGGGAGTTTTCTAAGAATAGTCTCGTAAATGAAAACGTGCCAGTGATATAGGTGGTTTGCACCTTAAGCAGACCGTTTCACTTTTGAGTACAACACACAATGATGAGTAAGAAAACTATTGTCCAGTGAAATTTTGAACAGTTGCATATTGTAAGCTTACTATCTGTTCAGACTGTCTGCCAGAGTTGACACTTTCTCAGCTCCTGCTCTGTTAACCCTTCCTTGCTTAGACTGCACTTGAAGTTTGTCTAAATGTCTGGCTTTCTCTAACTCTTATCTCTATGTATCTATGCTTCTTCTGGTTCTCTACTGTGTTCGCAGAGCTCCTCAGGAAATCAGCTGAACATACACTGGTTGACATGGTGCAGCTGCTATTCTCGAGGTAAATGAATGGGACAGTGGTGGATTAAGATGGGTGCCTTGTTAATGTGTACATTCCTGAAGTGGTTAGGGCTCTTGACGCTCAGTTTATCTGTGATTAAGAATATGATGGCTGATTAGGGACCTTTTTCTAAGTGAACCTTCTAATCAAAAGGGTTCTTGCAGTGCCAGCATGAAGGCTGTGTCAAAGTGAAGAGTGGTTTGAAGTCGGACAGAAGCAGAGCAGGCCGGACTACTGCTGCACACCTCCATCACCTCTGGTTTATGCTTTTCTGCACATATATGTCTCTCAGGTCTCATTGTTCTGCTAATAGCTTGTGAATTTCATTTTGTGCTGTGCCCAGGGTCAATGGGTCACTGATTTACTAATACCAAAACATGATTTCTCCTTTGGCATTTAACATAAGAGCTCCTTACCCCACCACCACCACCACGCATTCTCTCTCTCTCTCTCTCTCTCTCTCTCTCTCTCTCTCTCTCTCTCTCTCTCTCTCTCTCTCTCTCTCTCTCTCTCTCTCACACACTCACACTCACACACACCCACACACACACACACCCCTGTCCAGATGCATCAGAGTGCTAGTCACATTCAGTCAGAGAGCCAACTGAGCTTCATGCTGCATGATCTGCATATAGATGAAGCTAGTCTCTGCTTCAGCAGCAAAGCTCCCAAGCCTATAAATACCTAAAGAAACACACACAGAATTAGCATTGCAGTGACCCCAGACAAAGAAAAAAACCCAAACTAAAACAATGCACTGCTCATCCAAATGTGCAGAAGGCAGGAGAGGGCTCTGTGTAAAGTTAAGGTGTTATCCACCTCTTGTCAAAACAGTCTGTCTCCACCATGACTGTTTGAGACAGGACTTCCCTCCAGTCAAGTCCAGAATTGGTCTTTGCCAAGCTTGTCACCATTTACTAATGCTTGCCCCTTGCATTCACCACCTGTTTTTACTTATTGTCAGGATCTTTGTCAACATGTTCTCTTAGAAGACTTAATTGTGCAAGCATGGAGATAACAACAGGACGTCAGACAAAGAGCATCCCTGCACATGAACAGGAGATGTAGATCCTTCTGATACTGTTCACACACATTCAATCCAATTTTGCTCATGTTCAACTCCCAGCCCCCGACTCGTCCACAGACCCTGGATAATAGAGATGTGAGAGGGTCTGGGCTGCCCCACTCCACCCCCATCAGAGAATAATGAGCAGCAGCTCTCCTCAGAAGGAGTCTTAGATTGCCTGCTGAAAGTATTAGGCATGTTAATCTGTTGGACCCACAGATCATCAAATAATCATGCTCACAAGACAACACTCTATTAACGCTGAGTTAATGTCAGGTTGGGGGCTGCCAGTCCCTTTTTTTTGTTTGGCTGTGGTTCTGTGTATGTGTGTATGACTAGTGGTGACATCTCATTTTCAAGCAAAGCTTTAGAGTCCACAGAAACCCAGCGACACCCACACACACTCAAACACACACACACACACACACACACACACACACACCAAAGTGTGCAACATCTTGAGCAGCAAGCAGCAGTCATTCAGCATTGCTCATCAAATGCTGGCAAAGTTTATTGGCTCGGTTTTAATATCTTGAGGTTCCCACAGTGATATTGGCTCTTAAGCAGCTTAGAACATGCTCTCCATTTCTTTTGTATTATTTGTTTAATCTGTGTAGGTTAAGATAATACATTAAAGGAGGACTTTGGCAATTTTGTATTGCACTTTTATCAATTTGGGTGGAATCACATGCACAGATGTAAAAATTGGCCAACTTTAAGAACTAAAATAATTGGAAAGTTGTACCTGCAACAATTGTGATCATCTATTAAGCCCTACAGTATTTTTTAAACCAAAAATATGTAGTAACTATTCTCTAGGTCTCTGTAAAGTTGTGTCTCTCTGGGTTTTGGTGTGACAAAACGAGAGAGAATGAAGATATCATCTTGGACTCTTGATACTTGAGATTGGTATTTTTCATTATCTGTTGAGATTTTATTGGCCAAATGTGGGGGTTCAAGATCCAAAACAAGGCTGAATCCTTCATTCACAGTAGAGCAACTTTTTGTTCAACTTCCCTCCTCTGCTGTGTAAGGTATAAGCAGGTAATGCCTAATAAAATATAAAAGAGGAAAGATGGCAACCATTCTTTGAGACAAGCTACTCATTGTGGAATAGTTTGCATTGCATGCTCTGATATTTAAACTATGGTGCATTGCTGATTTATGTACCTCTACACAACCCCTGACTCAGCCAGCTTAAGTCATGAACACATGCTTGTAGGAAGGTTTGTGCTACATGCTGATACTGAATAGGCTGCACCTCAGGACTCATCACCAGTGTACGCTTCATGGCACCAAATCAACTGAACAGAAGAGTGAATGAAAAGATGAGCTTTGTATTTCAGTGAGTGTGCTATTATTGCAGTTTTTGAGTTAATTTAACAGTGAAAACAAGCTGTGTGCCATTATACATGTATCTCAAGCTGCAGCTGTGATGGTAAAACACAAATTCTGTCAACAGAGCTGCTACACCACCTCCTAGACAACATTGTTTACCAGCTCATGTTGTGTCTTTTTGTTCACACGGAAATTTGTGTTGCACACAAAGATCCTTTAATATGGATCTGAACCACTAAATAAAGATTGTAAAATGATAGAAAAAACAACAAAGAAGCAATGTAGCATTTCTAAACTTCTGAGGATTGTGCCTGGACAACAGTATACAGCATAGGGATAGATTTATGTCAGAACTGAAATATACTAATCAAGTCACTTGTGTCTTTCAGACTACCACAGTTCAAAGAGGAGGCAAAGAGTTATGTGGGTGCCAACATGAAGAAGGTAACACAACTAAGATGTTGAATGTGTATTTGATCTGCTCGCTGTTATCGTGCTTCTTTTTCCATTTTTTATCTTGGTTTATGTCATTATCACCTGTGCTGTCTTGTCTTTCTGTCTGATTGTTGTATCGGTGCCTGTAAAATACAGCTAATGAAGTAATAGCATCACTTAACTGACTGAATATCAAGATTAGCCACAGTATCCCTGCATATTGTAATTTGTAGTACTCTATTTACTTAACATCTCAGGTAAAATGACCTTGACTCTCTTAATGATTAAATTAAGGAGTCAAAGTTGGGCCTAACTTTCAGCACCCTGAATGTCTTTACCCTGCTCCCGTCAGCTGTTCCTGACAACGCAGTCCCTTCTAATCTAATTTCAGCGCAGACCACATCCAGTGTCCTGGGGTCTCATTTATATAATCTATATAGATATATATTCATTTATAAAGCTTGTGTATGCACAAAATGGGGCCTGAAAGGGGCTTATGCCACTTCCTATGCAAAAGTTGTGATCTCTAAATACAAACTTGGCAGGAGAATGTGCGCGCCTGTAAGCAAACTCACCCATTTGTATGAAAATTTCTGAGGCAAGGAGATCTGGCGACACAAACTGCGAGGTGGTTGTAGGTTATTGTAGGCATAATAACACATCTCACAATTGATTTCACTTCAAATCAAATGTTCTTTATAGATCCACGTCATCATAAACATTAAAACCAGCTGTGTCATTTGTACTTGCGCATGAAGTGAAGGATAACTATTCCATAAACACCTTTTAAATGTAAAATATACCACCCACTCAGATCTGAAATCATATTTCCTGTCACACCATATACCCATACCCATCCCCGGAGCACAGCTTAGAAGGCCGGACTATTTGATAATGAAATTATCAGCATTGGTTGTATAAATCCAAGAGTACATCAGATATAATCTAAGAGAGAAAACTGTAGACATATAATAAAAGTACCATTTTAGTTTCAATTGAGCCTAGTTGTGTAGTGTGTGTGTAAAATTGCTGCAGTGATCACCACCGACTGTATTGTCACCTCACGGAGCACACTGGAGATAGTGCTGTTGCTGGCACACACACACACTCACACACACACACACACATACACACACACCACAACCAGCACATGTGGATTGTGTAAATTAAGAACCTGTGGAAAGAAAGTCAGTGACAGCTCTCATACAATCATTACACTCCATATCCTCATTGTGAGTCCTGATCATGATGCAGGCCACGTTTTTTCTAGGGGTATTCCAACAAGGGTACCTCATGATTCGATTCGATTTCGATTATGGGAGCTTCGATTCTTCGATTATAACGATATTCGATTCGATTATTGGTACCACGATTCTTCGATTATTGCGATTTTTTATGCTTTTTTCCATACAAGATTGATTTTGTCTTCATCTGTGGCTACATTTGTAAATAAATAGCCTATAAATTAACTCAGTTCCTCTAAAACTACACTCATTAAGTAAATAACAAGGTTTTTTGAACATTTGACTTGTATTTTTCAAAGACACAAAATATTTTATTTTATGACTATGTAAACATTTGCACTTTGACCGACTTAACTTTGACCAGGGAAAGTTCCACTTGCACGAGAGCCCTCTGTATTGGTAGAAAACACTGAAAACAGTCAAGCCCTGGATTTATTGAATGAAATTGCATTCTTCTAAACGAAAGTGCATAATTCAACTGAACTCATGGATTAAAGCAAAAAAAAATCTTTTGGCTGAATGTTTTTTTCGAGCTGTAGCCAAGTCATATTCCCAATTTGTAATTTGTGAAACATGTCACAGGGCACGTTACTTGACACGTGCTAAAAAAATAAGATAAGATTTACAGCCTCACCCCACAACCATGTTCTCTAATGCAGACATCAAGTTTAAATATTTGACCAACAGTGTTTTAGGAGGGTGATCTGAACAGCTGTTCTATTCACACTTATTCACACTTAAAATGTTTTTTGTCCTTTCAATGTAATTTTCAATCTATGAAATCAAACTGGGCCTTTTTTTTGCCAAGCTTCTCTCAAGTTTTACTCTTTCAAATAATCAGCCATCTACAGAACTTTTCACTACGCTATTTTCTACTTCTTCTTCTTCTCATCATCATAATCATTAATTAATATTATTATTAATAATAATACTGTTAAAGTGAGCCTCTTATCGTTTAACAGAAAAATTCATCATACAAACTGCAACTTTTGCAGCCTTGTCAGTCTGATGGCGAGTTATCACATTTCTGTCATCACTAATGTAAGATGAAAGTTATGTTTTAGGTGCAAAAGTTAAGGTTCCATAATGGGTTTAATGTATTGTTTTGGAGAATTGTTCATTATGGTATTATCAAGGTCAGCCGCTAGGCAGCGCTAGGGGGCCAAGAGCGATGTGAGGAGGGAGGAAGGCGAAGAAGAAGGGAGAGAGAGTTTTTGGGGGGTTAAGAGAAAAGAAAAGGGTGATGGCGGTCTGTTAACCTGTTGTGTTGAGACTCACTAAAAGATTGGAGTAAGAACCCAGTACGTTGTTGGACTCTTTCATTTACACACCCGCACCCACGTCGCTTACACTGGTGGCAGCGGTGGGATTAATCTCCGGAGAATCGGCCGTTGGGAGTCTACTCAAGTTTTGTGAGTCTCCGAAACTATAGGCTAACGTTGCTAGCCAGAAGAGCAGTGAGTTAGCTTAGTCACTACCATCGCGTTTTTTTGTTTTGATAGCTTCAGTGAAATTAGAAACCACGTTTCGGTCCTCTGATTCAGTCGGGAAGCTGCAGTAAACATCCAAAGAGGGGAAGAGTAATTCAGCATGTCTGACGAGGAGGCGGCCTCAGCAGCTGGACATCAGAGTGCCAGCACCAGCGCCAGCTCCACGGGAACTCCAGCGCAGATTGTGCAGCCACCCAGCAGTACACAGGAAGCACCGCGGGGCATTCCGCTGCCGCCACCTTTTCTCAACGATGGCCGTGAGTCGTTCCAGTTATGGGCTCGCCGCTACGAAGTAATCCAAGCTGCACGCTACAAAGACAGTGGTGTGGACCTGGACACTGTGTTAGCAGCTGAGCTACCCACTAGGCTACCTCCAGAACTGTTCATTGTATGGGATAACCTGCCACAGGAAACCCAGGTCTGTTATACGGAAACAAAGAGGCACTTACAGAATGCTTTTGGTCATAAGGATGTGATTGCATCTTTCCAGACTTTCCCCAATGCTCATCACAGACTGCCCAATGAAGCTATGGAAGTGTATGCTGCAGATATATGTAGGCTTGTAAAAGAAGCTTTCCCTGATTTTGAACATAATGCTTCAGAATATATGAAAATGTCTCGTTTCATCGCTGGTTTGGATCAGGAGCTTCAGGTCAAGTGCCATGAAAGAGGGGTGAAAACTCTCACTGAGGCGTTTGAGGTCGCCTCACAAGCTGAACGGGCCCGCCAAGCAGCTAAATTAATGATGCCAGCATCTTCAGCTAATGTAGCCATCAGAGACATGGGCATTGTACAATCAGTAAACTCTGTAAGTGAAACCAACATTGAACTAAGAAAAACAGTCCAAACCCTCACTACTACTGTCAAAGACTTAAGCCAGGATCTTGCTGCACTGAAATTGAAGCTGGAGGGGCGCAATGACATCCATCACTATGACAGGCACATGCGCACTCCAAGATCTCCTTCCCCATATGGGAGGAGCCCTGAGAGATCCACAAATGCAAGGAACTCAGGTTATGGACGCTCCCCATCCAGGTATTCATATTCCCATCACTCCTCTCCAGAACGCTATCCCCCTCAGAGGGCTCGCCACCATCAGGAGTACACTCACAGGGAATCTGACAGGTATCGACAGCCTTATAGAGAGCCTCGTTACTCAGACCAGGCCTCTAGCCCTTATGAAGAACACGGAGGGAGAAAACCCTCTCCCAGCAGACCATACTATGACTCTCACCGTCGGAGCCCAAGCCCCTATGCCAGACATGTTTCATTCCAGGAGCAGGAGGACAAAGGCCAAGCACGACGACCTAATGACTGGGACCAGCAGCATCCCTCGGGGAGTGGTTTCAAAGAGCGTGGCAGATTTCAACAGGGAAACGGCCACTAGCTGGTGATGCGGGGAGTTCGCCAGCTACTTCTCTGGAAGCCCCAGGTGTCTGCCTCACTGACACACCAGACAACACCGATGCACAGCAGACCCCTTGTGGTAGTACAGATATGTCAATCCCCTTCATTGAATCAGAGAACACTGAGGCCACTGTCAGAACAGACTTAACCTCCTATGTGAATGGCATTGTTGAGGGCACAGATATGCACATCATGCTAGATTCAGGTGCCACTATTTCATTTATCAGTGAGCACACCAAAATGTCAATCCCCTCATTAGCGAAAAGACCTATTAACAAGAAGTACATCATGTCCCAGGCTGTAACTGGCCAAGGTCTGGACACACTGGGTATGATAGACATCACATTTAGGCTGGGGTCTCAAACTCTGCAACATGAAGTGCAAGTGATCAGAAACGTTACCCAAGGCTTCATATTAGGTCTTGACTTCCTCATTCCTCAGGGTGTTATTCTGGACATGGGGAGAGGGCTATGTTATTTGGGTGATGATATCTTGCCCCTACTGAGTAAAAGTGAATTAGCACCTGCTAGTTGTACTGCCCAACTAATGGAGAACACCACCATCCCTCCTCGCTGTGAAATCATCTGCAAAGTTGCACTAATTCCCCCTATAACCGGTCTAGGCATACCACTCAGCTACAGCGGCTATTTGGAACCCAGGCAACTGGAGATGGATGGTATTTCAGTTGCCCGCACTCTGTCTACTGCTGTAAATGGCTGTACTGTCACACGCATTATTAACCCCACACCTGGTCCTATGGTGCTTTATTCAGGTATGCAGCTGGGACAGTTTACCCCTGTATCTGACACTGAGATAAGTCAGGATTCTGCCCCTGTATGTAAGGTATCCACCTGTCCAACACCACCACCAGGCCTCCCACCTAATGTTACACAGCCAACCAAACCACCTTTTAATGTTAAATATGGAAATCTGACAGATGCGGAGAGGTCTGACCTGCATAACCTTCTCTCATCTTATCAGGATGTATTCAGTAAAACCAGTACAGACGTTGGTAACACAGACATTGTCAAACACAAAATCTTCACAAACCGAGCTCCCCCAGTTAGGAAGCGTGCATACCGCACTTCCCCAAAGATGCAAACAGTGATTCAGTCACATGTGGAAGTGATGTTGGAAAAAGGAATAGTGGAGGTCAGCCACAGCCCCTGGGCGGCACCGGTGGTGATGGTTAAAAAAAAAGATGGCACCTGGCGCTTCTGTGTCGATTACAGAGGCTTGAATGCAGTCACAGTGAAAGATGCACACCCTTTACCTAGAACAGATGACACACTGGATGCACTCAGGGGCTCAGCAGTGTTCAGCACAATGGATCTCTCTTCAGGGTACTGGCAGGTGCAGCTAGAGGAGCAAGACAAAGCAAAGACAGCTTTTACCACAGGCAGAGGGCTTTATCAGTTTCGGGTGATGCCCATGGGCTTGGTAAACGCCCCGCCCACTTTTCAACATCTCATGCAGCTGGTGTTACAAGGCCTCTCATGGACAACGTGCCTTGTATACTTAGATGACATAATTGTCTATAGCCCCAATTTTTCAGTCCATCTTCAGCATTTGAGAGAAGTGTTGGATCGCTTAAGAGCTGCAAACCTGAAACTCAAGCCCTCAAAATGCTGCTTTGCTCAAAAGGAAGTGACATTCTTGGGACATGTGGTCTCAGCAGCAGGACTACAACCGGACCCGAAAAACATTGAGAAAGTGAGAGACTGGCCTGTGCCTAAGAACCCCACAGAAGTCAGAGCTTTTCTTGGCCTATGTTCTTACTACCGGCGCTTCATTTACCAGTTTTCAAAAACATCAGAGTCCCTACATGCTCTCACACAGAAAGGAAAGACATTTCTGTGGACAGAGGTGGAGCAGAGTGCATTTGAAAGCCTCCGTCATGCTCTATGTAACACACCCATCTTGTCCTATACCGATTTCTCACGTGAATTTCTGCTCTTCACTGATGCATCCAGCACATCAGTTGGATGTGTTCTAGCACAGATGAATGCTGAGAACATGGAAAATGTTGTTGCATATGGCAGCCGCAAGTTGACAAAAACAGAGACCCGGTGGCCCACATATGACCGGGAACTGTGGGCTATTGTATGGGCAATCAGGCACTTTCGTCAATATTTGACAGGTTACCCTTTTCGCATCATCACAGACCAAAAACCTCTTCTCTCCTTAAGGACGATGGCTCTGGATTGTGATCCTACAGGTCGCAGAGCCCGGTGGGCTCTGGAAATTGATCCCTATGACTGGACAATTGAATATCGGCAAGGCACAAAACATGCAAATGCTGACTCCATGTCCCGTCGTCCTGAGACAGCTGAAGATGCCAGCCCGGTCGTGTCAACCAATCAGGTGGGATGTGTTTCAAGTCACACGCAAACAGACCCAGTAGAGCCATCTACATGTGCCTCAGCCACAGGGCTGGAAATTTACCCGGAGGCTTCCCCCACTTTTTCAGTCACTACGAATGTAACATCACCTGCGCAGTCTGCCACACCACATATTGCAGTTGTGACTATGGACACTTTGCCCCTGAACACTGACAGACAGTTTCTCATCCAAACTCAAAAAGCTGACCCTGATTTGAAAATAGTCCGGAATTGGGTGTTGACTGACTGTAGGCCACCATTCTCAGACGTGAAAGCAGTGTCACCTGAGATTAGACAGTACTGGAGGGAGTTTCCAAAACTCACTCTTAGTGATGATCTTTTGTGTCGCAGAGTCAGACCTCCACCAGGTGACCTTGTCATACAGACTGTTGTACCCAGCAGCCTGCAGAAGGAGGTGTTCCAGACCTTACATGGACATTCACTCTCTGGACATTTCAGTACACAAAAGACATTACAAGGGGCACAGGTCAGATGCTTCTGGCCTCACATGTCACGCAACATAACTGATTGGTGTCTCAAATGTTCAGCCTGTGAAGCACGACGACCACAGACACCACACCAACAGGCCCCTATGCAAAACATAGTCACATCCAGGCCTTTTGAGAAGATTGCAGCAGACCTGACTGAACTGCCACTCACACGCCGTGGTAATCGGTATGTGCTTGTTGTAATGGACTATTTTACTAAGTACCTCAACCTATATGCTCCCCCTGATCAACGAGCAACTACGGTGGCTAAATGTCTGTTTGAAGATTACATCAGCCACCACGGGGTGCCACAAGGTTTGCACACTGACCAAGGCCGTCAATTTGAATCAGATCTTGTCAAAGAATTGTGTTCCCGGCTGGGAATACACAAAACACGGGCATCGCCCTATCATGCTATGTCAGATGGCATGGTGGAGCGGGCAAACAGGACTATAAAGGACCAGTTGGCAAAATTCCTGTACACCAGAGGAGGTGAATGGGATGACCATCTGCGAAAGGTCGAGTTTGCATATAACACAACTGTTCACTCCTCCACCAAATACACTCCCTTCTTCTTGGTCCATGGTTGAGCAGCTCGTCTACCAGCTGATCTTCTCCTTGGAGACCCCCCGAGAGCTGCAAATGCCACTCCCGGTACTCCAAGTGACTATGCCAGTTCAGTATTACAGAGACTGTGTACTGCTATTCACTCTGTTGCACATAACATTGAGGTAGCTGGCGCGCAGCAAAAGTACTACTATGATCGTCGGATGAAACATACAGCCTATGAGCCGGGTGATTTAGTGTGGGTTGACCTCCCTGCCCTGGCTAGACAAAAACTGTCACCAAAGTGGTCTGGTCCGTTCAGAGTGTTAAGACGGCTCAGCTCAGTCACGAATGACAGTGGACTATGAACTGTTGGATCAACGGGACCCCAGAGCTAAGCCTAAGATAATTCACTACAACCGTCTGAAACCTTATCGCTCTGCCTGGTCAGCTGGTGGTACGCCACCGTCACCGTCCGGTCAGGCAGTACCCATGAACACTCCAAGTCCCCCACTTTTAACGGCACTGTCAGGCTCCAGACCATATGTGTACAGGCACCCTGACACACACACATGCCCTGTTCCTCCATCTCAGACAAATGTTTCCTCGTCACCGCCAGGGCCTGCTACTGCGACGCCACAGGCAGGGGACATTGTGGCGACAGGATGTCATAGTGAACTTTTTCCAGTCGTGCAGCCTCTCATGGGGGTAAGGACCAGGTCTGGTCGTTGTGTGCGTCCCCCAGTGCGCTACATGCACGATAACTGAATTATTTCTCACGTCGGATGTTGGATCGACATGGACTTGTGCTCAAGACACAAAAAAACAAAAAAACAAACAAAAAAACAACAACAGACAAACAAACAAAATAACAAGTACCCTGTTCTGCTGTAACTGTTATGCACTGTTCTACTTGCTGTGTTGATACAGTAGTAATCGTCATTATGACCCCATTTGAAGCGAGGACGCTTCTTTTTGTAAGGGGGGGAAGATATGTAAGATGAAAGTTATGTTTTAGGTGCAAAAGTTAAGGTTCCATAATGGGTTTAATGTATTGTTTTGGAGAATTGTTCATTATGGTGTTATCAAGGTCAGCCGCTAGGCGGCGCTAGGGGGCCAAGAGCGATGTGAGGAGGGAGGAAGGCGAAGAAGAAGGGAGAGAGAGTTTTTGGGGGGTTAAGAGAAAAGAAAAGGGTGATGGCGGTCTGTTAACCTGTTGTGTTGAGACTCACTAAAAGATTTGAGTAAGAACCCAGTACGTTGTTGGACTCTTTCATTTACACACCCGCACCCACGACGCTTACACTAACATAGTGTTAATAATCAAAGAAGCTCTTAGGCTTTACATTTGTTCTATATGTTATAATACAAAATTTCAGCATTGAGCTACAATCAGGCTACATTCATGATGTTGTACAGTCAAACTAACCAAAAACTTCTTATTGATCATTATAAAGTCTTGTTCCTTTAACCATGGTAACTCACGGTGCCAGAGGGGAGGCAGAGACGCAGAATGAAGCCGTTTACACAGATACATTGCAGACAAAGTGCAGACTATAGTTGTTATTTCACACATGTAGCACACAACAGGAGACTCGCCGTGTCAGACGAGTTCTCAGGTGTTGACTAAGCTCAAAAACTAATTGATAACGTAGCAGCGCGACGAGTCCTTGCTAGCTAAGCAGCTAAACTTTAGCGCTGCTTCGTGTTTAGATCCCGCCCTGTCTGGGTCAATACACTGTCATTGGTCAGGCACGCACACGCTGTTAACGATACCATTGGCTGTAGAGTGTGACAATCTGTCAATAAAGATCAGCCAACAGTTGTTCTCCTCCGATCTACATTGATCTCATAAGTCGCCTCTGTGAAGTTTGAATGACGGAAATCTGTCGTAGCGAGGGAGAATTTTTAATCCATCTGAACTCATTCAGTCTGGAGCTTCAGCACAGTGAGGTGAACACAACACAAACACAGTAGAGCAGAGTGGCACTCACACTCATCGGTTGGGGGGTTTGTAGCGCGGCTCCATGATGCCACCACTAACCGATACTAACGTTACGGCTCCGTTTGTTGTGGTCCCACTCACTAATTGGTCTGGGTGGCGGTTCCGGTAATGTGTTTTTTGTTCCGGTCTTGCAGCAAAGCATCGACGTTAATTAATCGAATCCAAATCGTCATGTGACGCATCGCGATGCATCGCCACATCGATGAATTGCACCCACCTCTAACGTTCACCATAACTTAACTTCATTAAATAAATTAATTGTGTTCATGTATCAAACTTCCACTTTCAAATGATAACTCAGGCTGAGGGATAACACCGATAGTCACAATCATACTAAATACTGCCGTGCCACTTATTTGTAATCCTGCATAGACTGTCACGACCCTAGCGCTGCCAGAGGAAGACGAGAATGAACAAATAGAATATGTTTGTTGTGACCACCACCTCACCAACCAACACCTTGTTCTCTGTGCCAGAAATATGTATTTTCTTAATCTTTCTCTTGTTGTGTCCGCGATTCATTGTAATGAACCATCGATCAGCGGCTCACTTCCAGGTATTAACATTCATGTGGCACTTTGCATTGACCATCGATGGTTGAATGTGGATGTGGAGATGATGATGATGCGAATCCATGTGCGCAAATTTCCAAGTTGATTTGGGATTTATAAAAAGGAAATTGTGCATTGTTGGATAAACACCAGGTTTTATAAATCTGAATTTATTATTTTTTTTATTCCTTTGCCACATGTACACTTTTAATAATGGATCATACACAATGATTTATAAATGTGACCCCTCGACACTCAGGATCTTAATTGTGCAGAGCAGTGTAGAAACACAAGTCTGACATAGGGTACATCCCAATTCCCTTATTTTTCATTTGAACTGGAAGTCATTCTTGACCACCATCTTGAAGGCTGTCCCTAAGCTCTTATTTATGCTCCAAGGAGAGACAAGGGATCTCTGCATAGTGCACCCAAGTGAATCACAATCAACTTCTATATTGTCTTTGTTTTCTGATTCACCACCAAGTTGAAATGTGTCAGCCTGACTGGAGGAGAACAAAAGGACCAACTTTCTCCATTTATCTTTTCAGTGTCAGTCTCAAACATGTGAGGCTGATCATTGCTGAACGTCCTTTAAATTCTCTCTCAGTTAAACATTTATCTTAAAAATAGTTTCCATTGTTCAAAATACACCATAATGACATTCTGGGTTATTAAATGATGTTTGATGTCAGTGAATGCAGAGGCAAATAATGAATGGCATTCTGCCGGTAGAACTGGTCCCTGTGTCTCTGAGCAGACACGGTACATAATATAAAAAAACAATGACAACAGAAGACATAGTTTCCTAACAACATGAAGCAGTGTGACGTCATGGGAGTTATTTAGTTCATTGTTTAACTGATTTGACTGAGGCAGAAACATTCAGACACTGTAATGTTTTAAAGCTTTACTGAGATTACATTTAGTCACATTTGCTGACTTCCTTCCTCACTCTGATATATCATCTAATGTTTGTCTGGGAGTCACTGGTGTTGATGAGTTTGAGCACTGTTGGAAACATTTTGAAAAACGTAATTACGCAACACCACAAAATCATTCTAACAAAGGTCTAGTTGTTTTTAGCCACATTAATGTAGAAATGCAACATATTATATCTTAAAGTTTTCCAGCCCAAAGTTAAAGTGATATTAATTAGTATAAGGAGCACCTCTATGACCATAGCATGTTTATCCCATAACTTTTAACACACAAATGAAATGGAAGTATATAGGGCAGGTTTGGGGAAAATGGCTGTGATAAATCAGTAACTCCAGCCCAGGACAGGACTGGGCTGGAATTAGTCACATTTAGGACCATCTAATCCACTGCGTGAGAGAAGTCCTGGATGTTTGCCAATGAAAAAATAATGACCCTTTCGCACATGATGACAGGATGCAATTCAGTGCAAATTCGACCTTTGACTGCTGTGACTCAAAAGGTCAATCCATGCCAACTCTCCCTGAATTCAAAACTTTCCATGTCATGGCCCTCTCAAAATCCTCTAGTTGTACTCTGAATACTTTTAAGTTGTGAATTGTGAAATGTAAATATTCTAAACCTCACCAACTTTTATTCATTTCAGTAGTTATGACTGGATGTGGAAGTGGGATGAGAGAGACAGGGGCCACCACTCCTTTATCATCTAATCATTTTTTGTAAATAGCATATTTCTTTGTACTTTTCACTGAATGTAATTGTACTTTTACTTTTTTGTATTTCATTTGTAGATATTTGTTTGTTTTGTGTTGACTTCAAGATTTTCTATGTGTATACCCGTTGAGCCTGATTTTCATCTGGCTCTTGAAATTAGCAAATTACAGCTTAAAACTGTTGCTTACTGGATGATGTGGTCTTATTGCCTTTGGACAAAACATTAATCCCCTCAGCTCAATACAGACTTGTTATATTTTAAATGTTAACCTTTTATAAAAAATCTCAACTTGATGCCTCTTGATATAGTGTCGATATTTTGCCACATGGCATTGACTATCTAATCTAATTGAATACGGTATCAAATATCAATATTTTCCAGGTATTGTAATGTCTTTATAAATTCACATATTGTGATAACATTTTTCTGAACTAACTAAACTTGGTGAGTTGGTATGGAATGACCCATATGCCAGTATAGTCGAGGGCTAGTTAGATGGTTATGTTCCCCACCGTCAAAATTTCCCAGTTTTTGTTTGATTGACTATTGTTTTTGTTTTAGTGTTAGACATGTTGTATTAATGTATTTACTGTAGAGCTGGAAGCAGTTATTCCTGCAGTTTTTCGCTCTTTGCATGTTCTGTCTGCTTGTCCACTCACAATGCCTGCTTATTAGCTGGCTGCACCTTCTCTAGTGGTTGGAGCCTGTAGTGGCCGTATCTGTGTCTCCAAACCCTGTGCCCTATCTGGATCCCACACCCCTCCCATCATGTATGGACATGTATGCTTGAGTGTGTGTTGTGTTGGTTCCACTGCTGATGTTTTACCCATCACTAATCACGGGCATCTGCCCCCTCCCCTTCTCTTCTGAGGCTTACAATATCTTGTGGAAAAACAAAAGAGTGCAGGTAAGGAAGATGACTCTCAGTATTCAGGCTGGAGAATATCCCCCCATAACCTCCTTCTGTCCTTTTCTAAGACCCCACGAACCTCTCACTTCTTTTATCTGATCAACTGGCTACAAAGAGAAAGTTGGCGTGTGCTGTATTTAAGAAATGACCATCCATTATTTAAGTACAAAGCAACTGATGTAATTTTATATGAACAAATACACACACACACACACACACACACATATATACACATATATATGTATGTATATGTTTATATATATATGTATGTATATATGTATCTATGTGTATATATGTATGTATATATATATGTATATGTGTATATATATATGTATGTATATATATATGTATATGTGTGTATATATATATGTATATGTGTATATATGTATATGTATGTATATATATATGTA
>NC_044201.1:840775-902155 GCF_900880675.1 Sparus aurata | reverse complement strand
GATATAGAGATATATTATATGAGATATATATCTATATAGACATATACTATGTATATATATATATATATATATATACATATATATATATATATATATATATATACATATACATATGTATATATATGTATGTATATAGTTCTGGACAGTCTTTGTCATAATACACATACTTAACTAGGACATGTCTCTTCTTTATGAGTGCTCATTTACTACATTACATATGTGTTTTTGAATTTTTTTTTAATTGAATGGTCATTTGGGTTTACCATGCATATGTCTCAGCTGCTGTATATCATGCCACCCATATGCTTTCTCATCAGTTGCAGGATAGAGCATGATTCAGCATTTTTTTTTTTTGGTTGTTTCAAAGAAAGTTGAGATAGGCTCAAAGAAACAGATTCAAAAGAGTGTCTGAAACCCTAATTGATTTCAATAAAAAACACAAACACACTTTTACAGAAATTAAATGCGCAGAATAAGAAGCACTGACAAAATTTGTGTGCATGTTTGTTTCTGTGCATTGTCTTGTGAAATGCTGGTCGATGTGTTCCTTCTATGTCATAATCAAATAGGATGTTGTCTTTTGGTCCTTCCACGGTATCCTACCAAAAAGAGATGCATGCACATTTCCTAGAGAACTAGGGTTACCTTGTCAACTGTGGAGTTGTTCATGTGCATCTACTGTTTGAGACAGTGAGATATAAGAACAGATTTACTAGTCACCAGCGATTTTGGGGGATCACTGACAAAAAGCTCCAGGACTGAGGTCAATTAGCATATGCTCTAGCGGGCTATCTATCCGATGGAGTCACAAGTGTTCAAGGAGCCAGGAAGCTACAAAAATAGCTGTACAGTATTACATGGCATTTGGTGTGCAAAAGCAGTTCTGGAGACAGGAAGTTCCTTGTCGAGTCTCATTCAAAGGTTGTGTTGTTGGCCAGCCCTACCTACCAACTGTACTGCACTTTTCAGTAGATTGAACCATTCAAGCTTGCAGTCATGGTACTTGTAGTGCTTACTGCCATGACTTTTTTTTTTTTTTCTTGGGAAAAAATTAAGCATCCTAAATGATTATGGCCTCAATAAGTAATAATGATCAAAGTAGTACAGGGTGTTTGAAGAGGCCTTACTCAGAGAACCACTCTGTTTCCTCTAGTTGAAGATGCGTGCTGGTGGGATGAGTGAGTCATCGAAATGGAAGAAGCAAAAACGCTCGCCAAGGCCGCCTCGCCACATGGTACGAAGTCCCTCTGGTCAGATGGAGCCAACCCAGTCAAGCACCCTTAACAACAACAGTGTTTCAGGTGAAAGACGCATTATTGTACTAGTACTCTCACAGTTATCAATAAGTCCTTCCTTTGGCTGTTATCTTGCTTTAATCATCCTAGTAGGGTAATATGTAGTATAATGTAGTCTTTGTCATTAACCATTATATACTATGACCCTTTTTCTGGTACAGAAATACATGAGAAATCTGCAGTGGACCATGGATATTGCTGCAAGTTTTTACATGATACATGAAGCACTAACACCGCGTTGCACCATTGTGTGACTGTCTTCATCCTTTAAGGTGGCGTCCTGTTCATTGAGCAAGGCTTATCCACCTCTATCCTACCAGCTTCAGACAGTGCTGGTTCATCTATTTCAAGCCCCACAACCACAGACAGTGGCCTAGACACCTGTTCTAAAGCCACCTCCAGGGAGGACCTCTCTGACCTGGAGCAGTGTAGCTCATCTGCCACCACCCCTAGCACTGCTACCACTCTCCCTGGGCCTGAGCCGGATGCACAGGTACTCTTTGTACATGATCACTTCTTGCACACCAAACATTGCTTTCATTATTTGTCAGTTAAAACTACTTAGCCTTTCCCTTTTTCCATGAGCTTTGTGAAATTATGTCTATTGTTTGTCTGTACTCCTTTATGTTTCTCCATAAAATATGATTCAGTTTCACACAAATCAGTGAAGTTATCTTTTTGTACAGTAATCTGTGAACCCCATCCACAAAAGAACGCTCTGTTGGTGTGCTTCTTTTTATACAGCCATGGCAGCATTATAAGAATTTTGAGTTTATTGGCTGTCAGTAGTAATACACCCCTGAACTTAGGCTGAGTCATCAACGCTTTTTAAATTGTTTTCTAGGATCTACAAACTCTAAAATACCATTCAAATTCCTAGAGGTTAACAAAGGCATTTTAGGTCATTTTTAAATAACTTTGTGAATGCTAT
Source organism: Sparus aurata (assembly GCF_900880675.1). Classification (NCBI taxonomy): domain Eukaryota; kingdom Metazoa; phylum Chordata; class Actinopteri; order Spariformes; family Sparidae; genus Sparus; species Sparus aurata. The sequence continues at coordinate 899,929 of NC_044201.1, read as the reverse complement.
AAAAACTTGATGTTAAATGAGAACTTCGATCGATTTAAACATGCAGCTTCATTGCTCAAGCTACCCTTGACTTGCCAGTACCGAAGACGCGAACACATTTGGTCCAACCATTACAGAGCTCCGTGAACGGAGATTTAGCTTTACAGCTAACAGCATGGGGTCAGAACTTTACACTGTGTTTTAAGCGTCTTAACATGCTCCACATCTCACACCAAAAGTTATGCAACATCAGCAGACACCTTACAACACAGCACTGTAGCGTGTATGACTCAAAATGAATAAAAAAGTAGTTAAAACAGTGTGTTTGTGCAAGGAGCTACATATCGGTTTGTTGACATCCGTGTGTTCCGGTAGCTAGACCAAACTAGTCAATCCGTCGAGCGTGCGCTCAACAGGCTAAACAGGTTATTGTAAGGCTCATTGCTCAGGACAGGCTGTAACATGGACATGTACATTATGAACAGAAACACGAAAATGCTGGAATATGTTTCCGTCTCCGCCAGTGAGGGAGTAAGCGCAAGCTCGACAAATCGACTAGTTTGGTACTCCTCATAGAGTCATACACGCTACAGTGCTGTGTTGTAAGGTGTCTGCTGATGTTGCATAACTTTTGGTGTGAGATGTGGAGTATGTTAAGACGCTTAAAACACAGTGTAAAGTTCTGACCCCATGCTGTTAGTTGTAAAGCTAAATCTCCGTTCACGGAGCTCTGTAATGGTTGGACCAAATGTGTTCGCGTCTTCGGTACTGGCAAGTCAAGGGTAGCTTGAGCAATGAAGCTGCATGTTTAAATCGACCGAAGTTCTCCTTTAAGATCTGACTAAACAGGATTTCCTTACTTCTACCCATCCTTGCCCCATCCCTAAGGTAATGAATGGTCTTGCGTCTCCATCCTTAGCAGTTAAGTTCTCCGTAAGAAATCTAGGTGTCACTATGGGCTGGGCTCTGACTCTTATATCTTATATCAATTGTGTTCAGAGTCCCATTTAAAGTTCTTATGATCACCTGTAGAGCAACCCTGTATCACCAGTAGGTCTTTAATGTCATCCAATCAGGGCCTAATGGTAGTTTCTTAATCTAGGCTTAAAACTAAAGCTGACTGCTTTTGAGGCTGTGGCTACCAAACTTTGGACCATTCGCCCATTTCACTTCAGATCTGACATTATGGACACCTTCAAAATCCGTTCAAGACCCATTTGGTTAGACTTACCTTTGTGTAATTTTTTTCATTTTCTGTTATGTGTTCTGCTATTTGTTTAATGTGTTATGATGTTATCGTCTCTGTGAAGCATTTTGTGATGTCTCTACTCTTAAAGGGTCTGATGACTTTTAGGTGAGATGTAGTGCAAAAAAAAACCTTAACATCCATTGTGACTTGCTGGGAACTTTTTCTCCCGTGAGATTCTCTGTCTTTTCTGTGTAACGGCTATATTACTGTAACTTTTATGAGGGCTCAGGATTTGTGTTCTGTTTCCCTTTCCATCTAGTCTGAAGGCAGGCAGGTTGAACCAGCTCAGTCAGCTTCTGTGGAGTCCATCCCTGAGGTCCTGGACTACAAAGAATCGGTTACAGAGTCAGAGAGCACCTCGGTCCATGACATGGACTACGTCAACCCCCGTGGAGTCCGTTTCACACAGTCCACACAAAGAGATGGTATGGGTCATCAGAATCATAAACAGATTTATTACCAAGAAGGATTTACACCAAAGAGGAATTTGTCTTGGTGAATAAGGTGCATACATTGAAGACAATAAACTATAAACAAACAGTGACTAAAATATTTACTAAACTTGTTAAAGAGCCCAACTGCAGAGGGGAAGAAACTGTTCATGTGGCGGAAGGTTTTGGTCCAGATGGACCACAGCCTCCTGCCAGAGGGGAGAGTGTCAAAAAGTCTGTGACCGGGATGAGAGGGGTTGGCCATTGTCCTGAAGGGATGGAAAGGTGCAGACAATCACCTTTTCAGCAGAGCGTAATATACACTGCAGTCCGCTCTTGTCCTTAGCAGTGGCAGCAGTGTACCAGACGGTGATGGAGGAGGTGAGGATGGACTCGATGATGGCCGTGTAGAAGTGCAACATCATCGTCTTTGCAGGTGGAACATCCTCTGATGTGCTTTGTTGGTGGAGGATCTGATGTTCAGCTCCCATTTTAGGTCCTGGGTGATGATGGTGCCCAGGGTGTGGCAGGACTCCACAGAGTCGATGGGGGAGCCACGCAGGATGATGGAGGCGGGTAGGGCTAGATTCTTCCTGAAGTCCACGACTATCTCGACTGCCTTTGGAGCGTTAAGCTCCAGGTTGTTCTGGCTGCACCTGGTCACCAGATGGTCAATCTCCCACCCATAGACGGACTCATCCCTGCCAGGGATGAGCCCAATGAGCGTGGTGTCGTCCACGAACTTCAGGAGCTTGACGGACAGGTGACTGGAGGTGCAACCATTGGTGTACAGCGAGAAGAGCGGGGGAGCAAGAACAAAGCCTTGGGGGGATCCGATGCTGATGGTCTGGGATTCAGAGACATGTTTCCCAAGCTTCACGTGCTGCTTCCTGTCAGACAGGAAGTCTGTGATCCACCTGCAGGTGGAGTCAGGCACGTGGAGCTGGGAGAGCTTGTCCTGTAGCAGAGCCAGGAGGATAATGTTGAAAGCAGGAGTCCTTGGGAGTCCAGATGCTGGAGGGTGTAGTGCAGGGCCATGTTTAATGCATCGTCTACAGACCTGTTGGCTCTGTAGGTGAACTGCAGTGGGTCCAGGAGTGGGTTGGCTAAGGATTTGAGGTGGAACAGCACAAGGCGCTCATGACCACAGAGGTCAGGGCGACGAGTCTGTAGTCATTCAGTCCAGTTGTCCATGGCTTTTTGGGGACAGGGATGATGGTGGAGACTTTGAAGCAGGCTGGCATATGACATGTCTCCAGTGAGGTGTTAAAGATGTCCGTGAACACTGGAGATAGCTGGTCAGCGCAGTGCTCCAGGGTGGTTTGAGAGACAGAGGGGCCGTCCACACGGACGAAAAAGACCTTTTTTCCTCCGTCTTCCTCTGCATCGTTTCAAGAATATTTGCATCCATACGGATCCACTGAAAATGACTGAAAACACTGTAGTTCATATTCCAGCCTCTAGGTGGCGCTTCACATTCACCAAAAACGGAGAAGAAGAGAAGGAGCATGCACATTAAGCTTGTGCTGTAAACAAACAGACAGTAGACGGAGAAACCAAACACAACAAGAAAAAGATGAAAATGGATAGTGCAAGGAAACCAGAATAGTTCATGTGGACCGATAATGAGGTCAAACTGCTGCTGTGACTCACACTCAACTACAAGGCGAGTAAGTTGCAAGAAAGGCTCAATATCTTCTGTGGCACGATCACGAGCATGTTGTCCGCCGTTGTTGTTGTTGTTATGAGACGTTGTGGGGTTCAGAGGTAAGAGGTCGAGGGCCGAGGCGATGGCATCATCGTTTTGGAAAGTATGCGGATTCGCCATCCACATGAAAACGGGAGGGAGAAAAAGGGAGTTTTCCACTCTGAGACCTGTTTTCAAAAAAGTGACTTTTCAGGCGCTGCGTTTCCAGGATTTGTGTGGACAGTCGGCCAAAAGGTTGCAATACATGTTCGTTTTCCTAAAGAGCGTTCTCGTCTGGACGGCCTTAGAGTCTGATCTGGCTGCTTTGCGGGGGGGGGGGGACCCAGATATGTTAAGTGGAGAGGCCCAGGGTCCTGCTCAGCTGGGGGTTGGGAGTTTGGTGAGATGGGAGATGGTGTTGCGGGGGATGGTGTCAGGACTGTCCCTTTGTCTCTCAAAGTGACAGTAGAACTCGTTCAGTTCATTTGCAAGTCACAGGTCGATGATGGAGTGGGGGGGTTCAGGTTTGAAGTTTGTAATCTGTCGGAGCCCCTTCCAGACAGAACCAGGGTCGTTAGCCGAGAACTGGTGTTGGAGATTCTCAGGCCATGTCCACAGATACCAGAACAATCTTTTTTTCCCCTGTCTTCCCTGGCATCGTTTTAAGAATATTTGCGTCCAAACGGATCCATAGTAGTTTTAGTTTAGTTTAGTTCATATTCCAGGCCTAAAGGTGGTGCTTGAATTTCGCCAAAAACAGAGGAGAAGAGACGGAGCATGCACATAAAGCTTTCACACTGTATACAAATAGACAGTTGAAGGAGAAACAGAACAAAACAAGAAGACGAAAATGGCTAGTGCGGTTGTCCATAATCCTTTTTTGCTCAGCGTAGTGGCAGAGGAGCATAATATTTTGCCCTAGTAACCCTAATAGGCTCAATATCTTCTGCAGCAAAAACCCTAACCTGTCCCTGTTCTAGGGCTGGGTGTTTCCTACAACCTCACGATACGCTACGTATCCCGATACGAAGGCTACGATACAATACATTATGGATACACGTACATTTTGAAAAATGACAACATCCTTTACACCGCTCCAACATGTCATGAGCGCTGTTCCATGTAGTGGTAATATATGTCATGAGCTTGTGTTCGGGGAGAGTTAGAAGTCTTTGCTTTTCTTTCAGGACATGGCTTGCGGCTGTGCTTTTCCTAAAAAAAATCTACAATGCTGCGAATGCGTCCCAGGAGACGGGCCACGGTGGGCACCTTGAGTGCACGTTGATCAGCCAGATTTAAACTGTTGGCAAAGCTTTTAACATGCACCAACTTCGCCAGCTCTGATGCAGTGGTCATGTTAGATGCATCATCTGTCACTAAAGCTGGATTCTTATCAAGCCAAGCCCCATACATCCATCACAGGCTAAAGCAAATCTGCAATATTTGATCCAGTGTGGCTGACAAACATTGCTCTTGTTTGCAGAACATGGGAGACAATCTCCCATTCTGGAGTAATGTGGAGGCATGTAAACGTCACATATGACTGTGTTGCTCTCGATGTCCATGCATCACATGTGATGGCGACTCTCTCTGCAGAGGAGATGGTTTCTTTGACTTTTTCTTTCATATCTTTGTGCAACTATGGCACCGCTGTTTCTGTGATGAACCGACGAGTGAGAATTACGTGGCTAACACTCGTTGATAGGAATGTATACTGAGGACCGGTACTTTATGGTACCGGCTCCTAATTTGGTCGGTACCAGGGTACCGTTAAAGCCCCTGTACGGAGTTTTTAACTGGATATGCAAAAGTCTGGTTTCTGCTGATGTGTCTCTGTTACCTACAACAGCAAATGAGCCCATCGGCGTGAAGATACGCTATTTCTAAGTAGTCTAATTCTATACCTCTGAAAGGCATTCGTCGGGTCGGACCACTGACGAAACGATTTACGGCAGTCAGACCGAACTGACGACATTCAGGATACGGCATAGCTGTTTTGTTGCTACGCTAGCCAGTGCTATCCGAGCTAAAACTTTTGTCATGGCTGATAATGAGACAAAGAAAAGAAAATGAATTCGAACTGAAGACCAACGAAAGGCCAAGAGGGAATCCGATCGAGCTAGGGCTAAACACGGATAAACATTGGCGATTCCTTCCAGAGATGCAGAGAGTTGCGGGGCTTGAAGGGAGGGTCGGATCCATAATTCGCCCGATTCCTCCTAGACAGGTTTGTACATTTTATTTCATTTATGAAATGTAATGCGGGACGTAGTTTACAGCAATACATGAATTTATGTTGTTACAACAATGCTGGCTAACGTTACCACTAGATTAGCTCTAGATACTACACTCGTAAAAACGACAACAAACGTCTTAGATCACGCATCCATTTCAGCTGTGTGTATCAGCCCAGCCAACCTGCAACGATGCATCGGTAATATCCTCTGTCATTATAAATGATTCAGTTTCTTACTTAGAACAAAACATCCACCACAATCACTGTGACTTTGCTGTAACGCTAGCTCTGTAGCACCGTGGGTAATATATATAGCTGGGAAATTGCAGCGCAACAGCAGCATTACTTTGTTTCACCGGCGGCATATTATTTTAAGTAGAAATACAAATAGACACATTACCTCGTCCATATGCACGCTGCAGATAGCTGCTAAAAAAAAAAAAAAAAAAAAAAAGTTTTCAAAGCAAGTCCCGTCGTCTTTCCAACGTTTCCAAAACAAATCTACACGCGCCGGCCAGACAAACGTCTTCACGACAGTGGGCGCTAGAGCTCATGGGAAATGCAGTCTTCATTCCGGCAAAACACTACCTCTTTCGTCCAGCGGGGCCGCCAAAATCAACACTAAATGAAAAGTCTGTACAGGGGCTTTAAGATTCTGGACAAACGGTACTTTTAAAAAAACAACAAAAACAAGTTTTTTTGATGATTTTTTACCAGTTTTTGACATGGATGATTTCTGAACGTCTACCCAACCGTAATGACAATAAACTTAACAACAAACTCCGTGACTTGACGTCGCAACCGGGTGCCGCTGTCACGGCGCTGCAGTCTTTAGCGTTAGCCGGGCTGCTAACTGTACTCGCTTTGTTATAGCAATCAAACACGCCGCACTCCTTTAGCTTCATACTATACTCCAAGTGTTTAGTGATGTTGCTTACCCCAAATTTCCACTGGATACTGTCTGCTGCGTTACAGCACCGATCCGGTTTTGCTCCGCCGCCTGCCGTCTGGTAACCCCCACCCACCGGTTGAGTTTTGAGTCAGCCACGGCCAGCGCAGGAATTTCACGAGGGCCACGAGGGCCATGACCTCTGCAATTTGGCCTCGTGCCCCTGAAAAAAATATCTACCCTAAGGCCACAGTGGCCTTGATGCCCCGCCTGCACTGCCTTAATTGATTTTGCAGTTTTCCCAGTCAACACGGCTTTGAACACCGGCATCTTTTGCGGAAAAGAAATGCGTCTTTTTATGACATATTGACAATATCAAATGAGACGATGCGTATATCACCAATTCGATTCGAGCCTGGCATGAACCGCTCGGGCGGGCTACAACGACAGTTAGACAGCAATCTATCACTGGCTAACCAGGAGACTTCATCAAACGAACCCCCGACGTCCGCGCGGCCGAGCGTTGGGTCTGAGGAGGAGGAAAAAGTTGCTGGGTCTGAGTTAAGACAGTAGCCCTTTTTACACAGCATCTCTGCAATAACTCCGGAGCAGTGGTTCGCTAATTCTCCGCCGATGGTGATTCACACAGAGCGAAGCATCTCCGCTGTACCGCTGTGTAATTCACACAGAAAGCCGGCGCTGTGGCTCCTAAAGAGGCGTGAGGGTACACGTCATGATGACGATGTCGGTGTTTCCCAGGTGTTCCCTGAAGTCTCGGTCGGAAGGACTGACGGTCGCGGTGATTAATTTCACCACAAACACTTGATGAGTTAAAGTTTTTTTTTGCCGGTGACAGACGCTGTTTTTCAGGCAGAAATGTGACGAAGAGTCGGGAGGACGGACGCTGCTCCACGTACAGCTGTGGTATTTTTTTCCTCATATAAGTTGCCAAAGACAGTTAAAGTTACTACGTTACTTTTGTTTGGTCCTGCAACATTGCTCTATGGGACATTTGTCTGTATTTAGTTGAGTGAAGGACCTGTGTAGTTATCAGACTGTCAGACCGACACACCCGCGCTCCGCACCTCCGGATTATCCGTTCACACTGGGACGGTTCACACGCTGAAACTCTCCCTGACTCTCCATCCCCATCTTCAAACGATAGTGACTGATTAATCACATAACCTGGCATAAATGATTGTCACTTTGTAGTATATGTTAAAAATAAATATAAAATAAAAATAAATGCATTTATGAATTAATAAATAGTTGAAAGTTGAACATTTCTCGCCTGAGCTTGTTTTATGTATTCATTTCACAGATATTTATACATTCTTAGTCCTTAAATTAAATTCATTATGGACGTGGACTTAAAATCATTGTTTTATTTTATGGCCTTGGTGCCCTGGCTTTTGGCCTTTGTGCCCTCTAATAATTGACATAGCGAAAGGCCAAGTTGCCTTGCCCCTAAAATGGGGAAATTCCAGGCCTGGCCACGGCACAGTACGGTAGACAGCTGGCGTCGCGAGGCCGAGGAGTTTCCGCAATAATCACATAATCACTCGCAACTGCAGTTATAGGTATGTGTCATAAAAACAACAACAGGAAGTGTTCCCGACCAAACGATTAGTAGAAGAGCTTGTGTTTGTCTCTTTTTTGAGATTTGTGTGCTGGTGTCAACACTGACTGTTTTATTTTGAAAAGTAACCGGATGTTATATTGATATATCGGTGACTTCTTGACTTCCTGTCTGCTCTGTGCTAAATTCAGCTGAATTGCTGTGTCGTGCTCCGCCAGATATAAAAGTCCTGGTTATGTGTTCCGGAGTATTTGTAATTACATAGCTTCTGTTCTGTTGAAGCTTTATTATTCCCTTGTGGTAATAAAAGGTTGAATCTTTTGACATCTTGTAAAGTCTTTTTTTTTTTTTTTTTACACAAATAACATGTTGTAGTATCGATAAGAGTATCGATAAGTATAAAATCCTAACGATATACATCCCTACTCATTGAGCAGCTGCCTTAATCCTTAGTTGTCCACTACGCTGTACGGGCACAAGTCCTTACAAATAAAGCATAAAAGTGCCTCTGCAATCTTCTGTGCCCGTGCAGAAGTAGATGTGTATTTAGACTTGAAAGCGTCACTCATTTTTGGTTGAGACGGCACAGAATTCCCGGGTGTAGCCTCCTTAGCACCTGTTGCTCTGGATGGTGTCTCACTATGTGGAGATGGATGCTGGTCGTATTACTGAAGTATTTCACCTTGCATTTACAAAGCCTGCATACTGAATAGCTAATGTCCAAATCCCGTCCTCCGGCTGTTCTCCAAAATCCAAAATGCGTCCATATCCTTGCCTTTAGCTTGGATGGCGGTGGGTAAACTTTCTCATCCATACTTGTTCGTCTGTTTTGGCGAAACGCGTGCACTGCGTTGTGTAGATGGCCCTCTACCGCCAATATGTGTACTGCACCTTGGAAAACGTGTCTTGAAATGTCAATCTAGGCATTTATGGAAATATCGACTCATTAAAGTGTACATCGACGCAAGTATCAACAAAAATTTTTGACGATATCCGGCTGTATCGATTTTTTTAACAAAGGCCTACCCTGTTCCCACTCCTGAACGCATCCTCCTTTTGCAACCTCAGCTGTCTGAGTTTGGCTGTGAACCAGGGTTTGTCATTGTAATAACTCACCCTGGTGTGTGATGGGATACAGCAGTCTTCACGGAATCTGATGTATGATGTCACAGCCTCTGTATACTCATCCAGACTGTTGGGGGCAGTCCTGAAAGCATCCCAGTCTGTACAGTCAAAACACGCCTGCAGGTTCCCCACAGCTTCACTAGTCCACTGGTTCGCCGTCCTCACAACAGGTTTGCAGAGCTTTAGTTTCTGCCTGTATTAGGGAATCAGGTGGACCATGACATGGTTGGAGAGGCCCAGTGCAGCGTGCGAGACAACGTGATATGCACTGCTGACTGTGGTGTAGCAGTGATCCAGAATATTGTTCTCTCTGGTTAGGCAATTAAATTACTGTTTGAATTTGGGTAGTTAATGGCTGAGGTTTCCTTTGTTAAAGTCACTAAGCACAATCCCAAAAGAGTCCCTGTTAGTCCTCTCCACGCTCAGTATCTGGTCGGCTAACACGTGCTGCGCCTCCTGCACATAAGCATGCAGTGCGATGTAAACAACGACCAGAATGAATGAAACAAACTCATAGGTGAAGTAGAAGGGTTTGCAGTTTATGATGAATGTTTCCAGATGATGTAAATAGTGCTGTAGGATCACTGTCACATCATTACACCAACCACTGTTGGTGTAAAAACAGATACCTCCACCTTTAGTTTTACCTGAGAGTTCTGTGTCGTGATCAGTTCTGAAGAGTTGGAAGCCTGCCAGCTGCAGCGCAAAGTCCAGTATCGATCCGCAGAGCCATGTATCCGTAAAACACAAAACAGGAGATGAAGAAAAGTCTCTGTTTTTCCCCACCAGCAGCTGGAGCTCATCTAGGTTGTGACACAGTGAGCGCACATTGGAGAGAAATATTCCTGGTAGCGGTGCGCTGACGGAGACGCACAAGCGCACCAGATCGTTTCCCTCTCCTCTGGTGTTTCACCGTGTGAGTGAAGGTGAGTGCACCTTTGACCATTATGTCCAGGGGTGTGATTCTTCCGAATAAATCCGGAAATCCGTCTTTTCGACCTGAAAATGAGGCTCTCGTAAATCATGCAAATCCTTTTTTTTTTTTTTCGGGGGTCGGGTGTGCGCAAAGCACGGGTCGATATTGGTAAACATAGTGACCGGCCACTGCTGTCAACGTTTTTCATATCACGGGCAAATGGCGAATTTGAGTTGCACACAGTGAAAGCACTACACCCTAAGTTATCATGAAATCGATTATTATTGTCATTACTACTATTTGTATAATTTCTACAAGTCACTGTTTAAGTTGAGTTCCTGAAATCCTCGCCATCCTATTCAAAGGCTGCAACAGGCAACTCATCGCACCAGGGTGAAGTTAGTTTCAGGTTGGATATTCGGCGGATATTCACTCGGGTCCAGCCGCGACTTTACTGAGGTTCACCCAGTGTCAGCAGGAGGAGGACGGTTAGCTCACCTCCCAGAGCCTCACACTGAATCACTGGAGACTGATCTAGGGACCGTCATTAAATTATTTAGCGTAAATATATTAATACAAAATAACTGCAGTTTTTTCAATATCTTCCATGTTATGTGACCCAGTGGCTCCAAACCAGCTGCAGATTGTATTAGTAAACTTTTTATTGTATTTTAGTGCTTCCTCTATTTTATATGAATATTAATATGCAGAAATTATGATTTTTTTCTCAATAGCATTATAAAAATAATGGTAAAAAAGTTCCCTAATGCTCCAGAGGTTAACACATTTTCACTAATTCACACCAATTCTACACTATTTCGTCTCATGTCTTAGATTATGAAAATTTGAAAATTATTTATTTTTTATTTTTTTAAATCTCACCAGTAGTCACCATTTAAAGGGTTATTTTTCAAAATTTTCTCCCGGGGGGTCATGCCCCCGGACCCCCCTAGTGTTGCTATAAACACTTTGATAAACACTCAGCTCAAGAGTCAGTGCTCCACAACATTGTACGGTAATCATGTTTTCTTTACTAACCGAAGATGTCTAATTTACTTATTTACTCATCCACACAGTTATGTGTTCTTCCTTCACCTCTGCAGGGGCATCTCTCACCCCTTATGGCCTGCCATGTCTGAGAGAGCTTTATCGATTCCTGATATCACTGACCAACCCCCATGACCGCCATAACACTGACACCATGATGCACATGGGGTTGCAGCTGCTGACTGTGGCACTTGAGTCGGGACACATTGCCAACTACCAGTCTTTACTCGGCCTGGTCAAAGATGAGCTCTGCAGACATCTCTTTCAGGTAAAGGACAGAGGATGTTGGACACTGTACAGATTGTAAAGCCTATTGAGGCAATGTGATTGTGATTTTGGGCTACATAAATAAAATTGATTTGATTTAAAGCAGAAGGTCTAAATGGATACTTGTACAGGTACCTGTGTTGTTTGTTATCAAATTGATACTAGTTGGATATTTCCAGTCACAGTTGCCAACAGTATGAGGACATGTAGCTCCTACAGGCCAGGGATAGCCACTTTGCATTGGTTGGCTTGATGCTTACACTTGTGTGACATGCTCTGGTGCAATGTGCAAATTCTCCTGTTGATTAAAAGTTGTTTTACTTTGAAATTAAGCTGTTCTATTTTTACTATGATATGATGGTTGATGTTGGCTAATACTTGGTAATGGTTACATACCAAGAGACCATAGAGAAACTGAATCTTTAGTTTCTTTCCTGCGCTCCTGATAGTACTTCAGATATCTGCTTTATTTAACTGTTACACCGTGTTCCCTTTCGGCTGTTTCAGAAACCCAACATTTTCTGACTTTGCTGCTTAATAATTAAAGCCTTTGACAAACAAACTAACTTTTACTGCAAAGAATCTAGAGGAACTGAAATGTGTCTATCACCAAATTATCTGAGCTTTGTTTCCAGCAATTCTTCAGTGATACTAAAGGGAGGAAAGCATTTACAGCCACTTCCTTAACCGTTAGTATAGACAACTGGGCCATCAGTTAAAAACACACCTTCTAGCAGGTAGCCTGGTTGTAATAGAAATGGAATCCCTGTTGCGCTGGACTGATGTGCTGAGTCAAACCGAGTTGAGCTGAACCCGCACATGCATATAGAATAGCCCCATAGGAGGACCAACCACCTCTGCCTCCTTCTGCAATCTATTAGATTGTTTGTGAGGAAATTGCTGGAGAAGCAGGAAGAGATTCAGTAATTTTCCGCTAAAATAATCTTCTGTATTAATGTTTTTCTGCACCTTTGCTGATATTTTTTTCTCTGTGTTGTAGTTGCTGAGTTTGGAACGTATGAACCTCTATGCTTCCTCCATACGAGTTTGCTTCTTGCTTTTTGAAAGCATGAGAATGCATCTAAAGTTTCAGCTAGAGGTAAACTATTTTCATTAAAATTCAACAAACCCTCTGTGCTTTGTCCATTGACTGTCATCTAAAGTGACTCATGCAATCCAAATATGGTAAAAATAATCGGGAGGCCCTAATAATGATGACCCTTTTTGCTGAACAGATGTACCTAAAGAAACTAATGGACATCATCACTTCAGAGAACATTAAGATGCCCTATGAGATGAAGGAGATGGCTCTGGAGGCACTGGTCCAGCTGTGGAGGATCCCCAGCTTTGTCACTGAGCTTTACATCAACTATGACTGTGACTTCTACTGCTCCAATCTGTTTGAAGACCTCACCAAGCTGCTGTCCAAGGTCACATCCCCTTTAAGCATGTTGATGTTACATTTTTAGTTTGATTTTCTCTGAGCTTAAACTTGCTTAAGTCCTTCCTGGATTGCCTTACTTCAAGTGAAGTGCTCAGCTGTCATTTTATCATGAATATTAAATCATTATGGTTTCTCCTGCCACCCTTTTGAAGTACAGGAAATAAGGCTACTCTTAAAATCATTTGTATTATGTTTATCTGCTGGTTTTGATAGCCAGCTTCCTTCGAAAAAAAAAGGAGGTTCTAGTCTGTTTTCTATTGACCGATGTGAAAAGGTACTTAATTGCATTTTATGTGGGATTTAACTCAGCAGACATTTTCATGAAAACATGTCAGTCAAAAGTTTTTAGTAGTAGTCGTAGATAGTAAGGGTTATTGGACCAATTATTAACCTAAACATGTCAGATTATGCCCCTTTGATGGTTTTATATCAGAAAAGTTCTATATTTAGTGAAAAAAAATGTTTTTGCTGTAAAATACAGAACGCATTCCCAGTGTCGGGGCAGCTCTACACCACCCACCTCCTGTCCTTGGAGGCTCTGCTCACAGTTATTGACAGCACTGAAGCACACTGCCAGGACAAGGTGGTCAGCAGCACTGCTCAACAAGACCAGTCAGAAACTCTGCTGGCAGAGGGAGAAGGTTCAACCAAAAATGGAACAAACACTTTAGCTGGTAAACACAACCAACTTTCACTTTATGGACATTTGAGTGTTAGAACCTTTAAAACGTACTGCTTAGACTCAGTTGTCTTTACTTGTGTCACTATCTGTTATCTTATACAGGTACAAAATATGATGTGATGATATACAAAAATTAATAAAGTGTGTTTTTTAGTTTAGGATGTTTAATGCTTAAAATGTCAAGCTTATATGAATAAGTAATTTACCAGTGTTGACCCTGATTACTCTGTTTGAACAGAGCATATTGTCTTTTTGTCTTCAGATCTAAGTGGACTGGGTAGTACCAATGGCCTGAGTCCAGAAGCTGAGAATGCACCAGTGTGTCCCCCAACCAGTGGACATCTGATGGCAGAGAGGATGAGACTGGGTCGACAGGATAAAGGAGACAATGACTCTGGTGAGACTTTACACACAGTTTTACTGTAAAGTCTTCCTAAGCCCTGGGATGGAAACAATCAGTTGAAGCTAATATGAATGTTTTCATTTTTTCATCCAGCTGAGAAGAAAGCCCCAAAAAAGCCCCAACGTTTTTCATCATGCTTACCTGATTCCCAGGAGTTGATGGAAATTAGAACCAAGAAAAAGGTGAAAGGAAATGGATTGATGTAGATGTGTTGTAGTATTGCACATCTACATTGAGTTCTAAAATCTACTGCTACTTTAAAGTGCCCTTTTTGTCATGTGTCTAGTTGCTGATCACAGGCACAGAACAGTTTAACCAGAAGCCCAAGAAGGGAATCCAGTTCCTGCAGGATAGAGGCCTCCTCAGTAACCCTATGGACAACAACCAAGTGGCCCAGTGGCTCAGAGAAAACCCCAGACTGGACAAAAAGATGATTGGCGAATACATCAGCGATCGCAAGAACATGGAGCTCCTGGACAGCTTTGTAAAGTAGGCAGGAATTCCAGGAAATATTGTGCATTTGTTGATCACTTAAATATTATTTTACACTGTGGTCTTAAAGGATGTAGAGGTTTTGGTTCCCATATGGCACTGATGTGTTTGGTTTTTAGAATGAATAATGCTTAGTGTTGTTGTTAAAAAATAATTGAGGTTCTAATAATGTCAAACTTTTGCGCAGCACATTCGCCTTCCAGGGGCTTCGTATAGATGAGGCCCTGCGGCTTTACCTGGAGGCCTTTAGACTACCTGGAGAGGCTCCAGTCATCCAGAGACTCCTGGAAACCTTCACAGACAACTGGCATGTAAGCACATTCCCACATAAGTCACACATTAATGGATTGGATATGTCAGACTTGAAGTGGAAACAGACAACTTGCAACAAGTTGCCTCCAAGGATTTTTTTTTTTTTTTTTAGAGCTGACATCCGGATCATTAATGCTAGCAGGCATAAACAAACATATTTTTTTTTCTGCTATTGCAGAAACAAACATAGAAGGTTGTGTCTTTTGTTCTTGGCTTCCTCGAAGCTCCTTTTTCGTTTTCAGGCTGCTAGAGATGCTAGCAGTTTGTTAGCAACATGGCTACCTGGCTTCCCTCCAAAGCAAAAATAAGAATCCCAGTTTTACATGAAGAACTCTGGTCTTGGTGCTATGAAAAGGCAGAGTAAAACACTGTATTATGTGAGTAGCTGTGTTTAGTTATATACTTATCTACTTGAAAGAATGTTGGCCCTTGTGTGCCCTCCACAGAAGCTCTTTTTTACATTACGCCAGCCCATAGGCTGGCCCTTACGACGTGAATGTCATAGGGCCACTCGCCCTTCCCTGTTTAAGGGGCCGACATGCTGTCATTCATTATTCAAAAACCTCTTTTTGCTTCACACAAGCCGAAGCCCACAACGAAACAACTTCAACAGAGCCTAGCTTAACTGTTCAAAGACGCGAGCAACCAACTCGGTCACCAAACGCTTGGCTCTTGGTCACTGTTTAGTCTGTAGTCCACAAAATGCTTTCAAATCTCTACCCAAAATGTCCAAAGTGTTTGTGAAGTTCAACAATGGTGTCCCAGTCAGTGCAGCATGTGAGTGCAGCTTTTTTTCTATAAAAAATAAAACTTGAGTTGGAAGGCATGTTTCTGCTGGCATGTCAATTTTTTGTAGGCTAATATATTTGGTTTCATATACACCATATGTTGATTCATTTAACGCGTTTAATGAGTGTAAGTAGTTGCTAAAGCTGCTTTTGTTAGCGGTAGTTTTACAAGGGGTAGAAATGTAGTGTGTTCAAACTACTGCCAGGCTGAACTACATGTAGTTTTACAATCTATGCTTGCAAAGTAGCTTCCCCAACACTGCAATCCAGAATACAAGAGTCCCATCCACTAGGTCTCTCTATGACTGTTTTGATTATGATTCCTTTTCAGTGCTCTGTATTGACGGTCTTGTCGTTTTTGCAGAGTTTACTAGAAAAGGGAAGAGCATTTTCTACCATTAAGTGTGTATTTGGCAGCTATCACAGCTTGCCATGTGAGTTTTGACAGTCGCCCAGTGCGACAACACTAGTGGTGCTTACACTAGTGGTGGCTCACAACCTCCAGCTGGTCTGTGTGCACACTCTACTAGAGGATTGGCATCGTCCTGGGCTCTTTTCAGAGGAGTCTCAATTCAGGATATTTGTTCTGCAGCCAGCTGGTCTTCACGTCTGAATTTTGCTTGTTCCTACAGCCCGGATGTTACAGCACCCTCCTTAGCTCACGCAGTGCAGAGTGTAGGGGTAATAGGTAACAGGGATTATTCACCAGAATAAATCTACTGTAAGGGCTGGTTCTGGTCATGGGCTCTTGAGCAATTTGGGAGTCAGTATATCCCATAGTGAGACACGAACGAATGCTATGACAGAGAACTTTAGGTTATTTGCATAACCCCTGTTCCCTAAGTAGCATAACTAACCCCATTCACAAGCGATAAGACACATAAAAGCCACAGCCTCGGTCCGCCAATTCTCCGCCGATGGTGATTCACACGGAGCGAAGCAGCTCCGCCTTAAAGACGAACCGCCGTGAATTCACACAGAAAGCTAGTGCTGCGGCTCCTAAAGAGGCGTGACGGTACACGTCATGATGATGACGTTGGAGTTTTATCAAGGTGTTTCCCTGGTGTCCCCCTGTCAATCTAACTCCACAGTTACTGCGTTACTTTTGTTTGGTCATGTAACGTTGCTTTGTTGGAAATTTCTCTGTATCAAGTTGAGTGGAGGACCTGTGTAGTTAACAATGGTCCGATCGACACGCCCCCGATATATGAAGCCGGCTTATCCGTTCACACTGGTTTGGGTCTCCAATCATATGGCCCCGATACTACCTCCAGAGGCGTATCAGGGCCGGAGCGAAATTTAACCCCTCGCCGCCTCCGAGAGATTCACACTGAGATGGAGGCGGGGAATTGACGTACTAAAGCCGCACCCGAAAGCCAGTGTGAATGGGGCTAGTGAGTGCCTCACCAGACCACCCTCCTCGCTGGTGTGAAGCGAGGAAGAGGTGGGCTAAATATTTTGAATGATGAATGACAGCATGTCGGCCCCTTAAGTAGGGAAGGGCAGGTGGCCCTACGACATTCACGTCATCAAGGCCAGCCTATGGGCTGGTGTAATGTAATAAAGAGCTTCTGTTGAGGTCACCCAGGGGCGTTGCTAATGAAAGAGAACCATCATTCTTTCAAGGAGATCAGTATACAATCAAACACACCTACTTATTAATATAGTGTTTTACTCTCCTTTTCATAGCACCAAGACCAGAGTTCTTCATGTAAAATATGGATTCTTATAGCAGTTTTTGCTTGGGGGGGTAGCAAGGTAGCCATGTTGCTAACAAACTGCTAGCATCTCTAGCAGCCTGAAAACAAAAAAGGGGCTGCAAGGAAGCCAAGAACAAAAGACACAACTTTCTACGTTTGTTTCTGCAACAGCAGAAAGAAGAATATATGTTTTTTACATGCTACTTAGAGAATCGGGGTTAAGCATATAACCTAAAGTTTTGAAGCGTTGCAACTTCCAGTGGTAAGAGGAAACACATATCAACGTGGGAACAGACTTTCACACAACACTGGAGCGCTCTCTATCCAGTGAATGTCTGTCCATTCACTCTTGTTTTACATTGGTTCCTATCACTCTCCCTCTTCAATTTCTACCTCATCTGTGCCTTGGTTGCACAATGGCGGTTGCACTTCCTTTGTACCTTAAATCAAACTTCATTTTTGGAGGAAAAATTTAGCCCAGACTGACTGAATAGCGCAGTGAAAGTGTGTTTTATAGTGTATACGAGGACAATTTCAATGCCAGCCATTTCACTGTGACATCAGTCTTTACTTCAGTGTGAACAGATGAATCCCCAGCTACAGGACTGTTTTGAGTGTCCAGACTGGCAAATGATCAGAAATGTTGCCACTCAGGATAACATCAGTCTTGACATCATATTTCAGAGAATGTGTTGATGATGTGGTGATCACAAAGACAGTAAGAGCATTCCCCAACCAGAGGGCCTTGATGAATGGAGAGGTGAGGGCTCTATCCAGAGCCAAACACCTCTCTTTCAGTCAGATGGCAAAAGAAGCATACAACACTGCTGGAGCAAGACTGAAAGCTGGCTGGAGGAGGCAAAGAGTCATCATCAGCAGAGACTGGAGAGGGACCTCAACCCCAACATCAACCAAGATCTGTGGCAGAAGATTCAAAATGTCACTGGCTACAAAATCAGACGTTCCCCCATCATGTGTGAGGCCACGCTGCCAGATGAGCTGAACACATTTTCTGCTCGCTTCAATCCCCTCACCAAAGACTGAGCTGTGAAGTCTACAGAGGACCAGCCACTGTCAGTAACCACAGCGGATGTGAGGAAAATCCTGCTGAGAATATGAGGCTGCTGGTCCAGATAATATACACTATATTGCCAAAAGTATTCGCTCCCCTGCCTTTACTCACATATGAACTTAAGTGACATCCCATTCTTAATCAGTAGGGTTTGATATGACGTCGGCCCACCCTTTGCAGCTATAACAGCTTGAACTCTTCTGGGAAGGCTTTCCACAAGGTTTAGGAGTGTGTTTATTGGAATTTTTTGACCATTCTTCCAGAAGCACATTTGTGAGGTCACACACTGATGTTGGACGGGAAGACCTGGCTCACAGTTCCCTCTGTAATTCATCCCAAAGGTGTTCTATCGGGTTGAGGTCAGGACTCTGTGCAGGCTAGTCAAGTTCATCTACACCACTCATCCATGTCTTTATGGACCTTGCTTTGTGCACTGGTGCCCAGTCATGTTGAAACAGGAAGGGGCCATTCCCAAACTGTTCCCACAAAGTTGGAAGCATAGAATTGTCCAACATCTCTTGGTATACTGAAGCATTCAGAGTTCCTTTCACTGGAACTAAGAGGCCAAGCTCCTGAAAAACAACCCAACACCATAATCCCCCCTCCAGCAGACTTTACACTTGGCACAATGCAGTCAGACAAGTACTGTTCTGGTGGCAACCGCCAAAACCCAGACTTGTCCATCAGATTGCCAGATGGAGAAGTGTGATTCGTCACTCCAGAGAATGCGTCTCCACTGCTCTAGAGTCCAGTGGCGGTGTGCTTTACACCACTGCATCTGATGCTTTGCATTGCACTTGCTGATGTATGGCTTGGATGCAGCTGCTCAGCCATGGAAACCCATTCCATGAAGCTCTCTATGCACTGTTCTTGAGCTAATCGGAAATTTCATGACTGGACAGGTGGCATTCTATCACAGTACCACGCTGGAATTCACTGAGCTCCTGAGAGTGACCCATTCTTTCACAAATGTTTGTAGAAACAGTCTGCATGCCTAGGTGCTTGCTTTTACACACTTGGGGCCACAGAAGTGATTGGAACACCTGATTTCAATTATTACGATGGGTGAGTGAATACTTTTGGCGATATAGTGTTTCTGGCTGTTTACTAAAAACATGTGCCGATCAGCTAGCTGATGTAATTGCTGACATTTTTAACATCTCTCCCCTCAGAGACTGTTCCCTCTCACTTCAAGACAGCCATCATCATTCCTTTTCCTAAAAAGTCTGCTGTGTCTAGTCTTAATGACTCTCACCCCCATCCTGATGACAACATCCCTGCCAGCCTGGACCTTCATCAGTATGCTTTTGGAACCAACAGTTCCACAGAGGGTGTCATACCTACTAGAGATACACCGATCAGGATTTTTGGGGCCGATCACCGATCACCGATCACCAAAAGCAGTATCTGCCGATCCCGATATTGCCGATCACCGATCACAGCGTCAAATCCATACATTTTTCTATATTGTTGTCTTGTGTAACTTTCATATATTTAATTAATGATTCTTCTTACACAACATTGACATTGTATTATTAAGTATAAAAATTAGGAGATGAGAAAGTATCATGAATTGACCACCGTTTTATTGCAGGCTGAGGCAATGTGCAATATATCACACTCTAGAGACTCTCTTAGAGACAACTTGGACTCAGCTTACATAGAGTAACTGTAGCTTACTAGTGGGAATGCATGCAGTCAGGGTGGGAATTTTGTCATTTTAGGGGCAAGTCCATTTGGCCTGCACTTTTTTTTTCAGGGGCACCAAGGCCACATGACAGGGACACAAAGGCCACTGAGTAAAATGTGTTGATTTACCTTTCAGACTGATACCATAACATCCTAATTTATAATAAGACATGGATTGTGTATTAAAACATTTTTTTATACCAAAATCAAGTTAAAGTTGCATTAGAAAGTAGTTTTTGTTAAGTAGGGTTAGGGTGAGGTGATTTTTGTGACACCTCACTGAATATTAGTGTTATTGAATATTTCTCCCAATAGAAATTCCCCAAAATTATGGCAAAGCACATTTTTTCCAAACAAAAAATTGTAGAATAACCAGCAGGAGACAACTGATGTGTGGAGTGATTTTGGTGACACTACACTCTGAATAATACTGAAGTTATTAAATTTTTTCTAGTTTCTCTTTTCGGTGTTGCACTTTGTAGACGGTCCCTGCGCCCTCGTCTCACAGCTGGCTGACCATACAGACCAGAGTTAATGTCCAGAAGCTCGTTTTGATGAAAATACGGTTGTAGCTCATTATCTTCCTTACTACGGTAGAAAAGAGCCGTCGTTTGTTTTTAACAAGGTTTCACTTATGAGTTATTGATCCGGGAAGTTCGAATCTGTGAATATATTTCCAACTTTACCGGACTAAATCCTACCACATAAGTCAGTCACGTACCATGTCAAAACCGGCTGCGCTCGCTTTCGCACCTGTGCTGTAAGTTTCGTTCTTCTGTTTTGAGACGATGCTGCTGTTTGAGAGGCTTTCACGTGAGATCATCGTCATCGTAAGACTCCACCTGCGCGAACCGCAGACTCACTGAAGTTACTTTGAGTGACTACTGTGCACTCAGGTGGCTGTAATTCAGGGCAAGCTCGCTACGCTGACCGGAGGCCACTGTGACCGTACGATGAGATTTTTTTTCACGGGGCATCAAAGCCAAAGTGCAGGGCAACGGCAGCCATGAAATTCCCTCCCTGCATGCATTTAATGCACTGTCTTTATACTTAAACGTCATCTGATCGGCCTGATGTGATCTATTTTGAGAACTCCGATCAAAACCGATAGGGGCATTATCGGCCGATCGCAATCGGTTGCCGGTCGATCGGTGCATCTCTAATACCTACTGCCTTACACTCAGTCTTCACCCACCTGGAGAATAAGAACAGATACATCAGGAGGCTGTCTGTTGAGTTCAGCACAGCCTTTAACACAATCTCACCCATGAAGCTGAAAACTAAACACTCTGGGCCTCATTAAAACACTCTGCAACTGGATATTGGACCTCCTCGCAAGCAGCCCCAGACAGTTATGATTGGCGGTCACACCTCTCTGTTAGTGCTCAACACTGGAGCCCTGAGGGCTCTGTGCTCAGCCCTCCTCTTGTTACGAGCCAGTGAAACAAGGAACCCAGATGCGGACACAGGCAGGAGGCAAGGTGGTGAGTTCAAACCAGAAAGTTTATTAGAGCACGGTGGAATAGGAGATTGGGCGGGGGGAGCAGTCCAGGAGGCTGGGTCCACAGCGGGGCCTACGGAGCAGGCAAGGGGGGGTAGCCCAGGAGGCTGGGTCCACGGCGGGGCTCATGGAGCAGGCGAGGGCTAGAGCTGGTCCAGAGGGTCAGGAGAGGGGGCCGGAGAGCGGAGCAGGGACCAAAATCTAAAACAGAGAACAGGGTTACTGACAGTACAGAGCTACGAACAAAGTACTTGGCTGGAAGCGCAGTTTACTAACTTAACAGTGGCTACGATCTGGCAGCGTGGAGGTGGCCGGGCTGAGCATAAGAAGGACGGCTGATTGCAGGATGAGATGCAGCTGTTGGTCACCTCTCTGCTCTGTCTCCGACGCACCTTACACACACACACACAGGGGAAGAGACTGGGGAGGGGGTAATTAAACCCTCGAAGTAGAGGGAGTGGCTGAGGCAGATGTAACACCCCTCTTCACACTGTACATCAAGATAACTCTATTGTAGAGTATGAGGACGATACCACTATCATCGGCCGCATAATAAACAACGATAAGACTTCATATTTGGGAGGAAATCAACAGTCTTACAGAGGAGTGCACAGAGAACAATCTATTGTTATCTATCAGTGAAACCAAGGAGCTGATTGTTGATTTTAGAAAACAGGAGGCAAAGACTCACACCCCTATCTACATCAGTGGAGCTGAGATTCCTTTGAAATACCATCACTGAGAACCTATCTTGGTCATCACACAACACCTCTCGGGTTAAAAAAAAGCACATAAAAGGCTCTACCTTTACAGAGGAGCAATAGAAAGCATCCTGACTGGAAACATCACAGACTGGCATTATTTATCACGGCCCAGGACAGGAAGTCTCTACTGTGGGTGATTAAAACCACCAGAACATCGCTGGTACTATCTAAAGAGCATCAGTGGTACCCAGCTGCCTCATTTGGTATTTGAAACCAAAAGTGTAGGACTTGGAACTTGACTGCATTTTTGTAGTTTGTTGTTGTTACTGTGAATACATGCTGTGATGTATGGACTACTTTAACAGTAGACCCCCAAAATTTGCGGGTCCACAAAGGTTTTTTAAATGGGATACAACCGCAAAAAATCACATATTGACCATATTCTCACTTTCAGCAGGCAAGACAGCTCTTCTGTGATTTTTATCTGAAGCGTTACGTTGTTCGTCAAGATTGCGCCGGAAACAGCATCCAAAATTCCTTCCTTATTACACACCACCTCCAGATTGATAACGTGTCATCACTTCACTCAGTTGAATTTAGCGTGTTGTCCCCAAGGATGTTATAATTATACCTGGATATAGCCATGGAGGCGAAAGCCCTACATTTCTATAAAAGCTGCTCAGTGGCATATATGCACTATTCTCACCCTGGAAGCTCAATCCTGCCTAACCTGTCCCGGTTGAGTTCCTGTATGCTGAAGACTGCAGAGTATGAATTCTTTGCCCATGTTATTGCATCTTCTTATTTGTCTATTTATCCTCATTGCACCAAATTGTCTCCTGTTTTTGTTGTACTGTTGTTCTTATGTGTTGTCTCCTTGAGTGCTTTGAAAGGCACCTTTAAATAAAATGCTTT
The DNA here is from genome assembly GCF_900880675.1 of Sparus aurata. Lineage (NCBI taxonomy): Eukaryota > Metazoa > Chordata > Actinopteri > Spariformes > Sparidae > Sparus > Sparus aurata. The sequence goes on along the minus strand of NC_044201.1, from coordinate 876,822 downwards.
TTTTAATTATTATTATAATATGAAGCCAAAATGACTCCAATGTGTTCCGCGTAGTTTCCACATAGTGAGAGCTGGCTATCTTCCTGTGTAGCGCTCGGCTTACTTGAACTGGGATAAAATAATTTAATCGTGTAGCTCTTGCGTTTTACGAACGCTTCTTTCACGATGTTATCTTATGGGAAAAAGTATTTTTGGGCCCCAGTGCATCAAATGACAATGTAATCACACAGTTTAGCTGCTACGAAAACTGGCTTCAAAGCCTAATGCTCTTCCTGGGGGCCTGGTTAACTCAGGTTTTGCGTTGAGATTGAAGCTGAACTGAGCCAGGGTGATAAAAATCTGTGTCTATTGCAGTCAATTGACCCACATGTAACTTCTGAGTGTACACGTCTCCATTGAACACAATACTCCAATCTGAGCTAGTTTAAGTGGGATTTTGACCAGTAGAGAAGGGGTGTGAGTTGCAAAACCTCGACTTCTTTGTTCCACCTTTGTAAACTTGTAATTGACCCACCTGCTTTACCTATGTACATATCTTAAAACAACCATGTTTCATGTCTGTTAATTACTTTCCTGTGTAGGTAAGTGGATCATGATTTCCTGATCACGTGATCCTACAGATCATAGTTGTAGTCTGACAAAAGTACAAACACAGACACACACACAATGATGGGCAGAGGACAGTCTCTATGGGGGGGAATATTTGACCTCTCAAAATAGCAGGAGGAGCCATGTGACCTGGAAACTATTCCGAGTAATGTCCTTTTCTTAGGCTGACCACAGACACACAAAAAGTGACCTTGAAAGAGCTATTTTAGGCAGTGACATTGTAAAAGAGTTTTCCACTCTATGGAGTCACTGTAAAATCAGCAGGATGTGCAAGGTGAGAGATTCAGACTAAAAACAAGATCAGCTCTTCTTTTGTTATATACAGTCAAACACTCTAAAGTTTTGGTTTTTGCTCTGAAACGAGTGGCTTTAACTCATACTATGTCACTTTAATGTGTTTTATTGGGTGTACTGTATGTGTGTGTTTACAGAAGGTGAACGGCTCACCCTTCATGACCAATGATGCAGGCTTTGCCTTGGCCTATGCTGTCATAATGCTAAACACTGACCAGCATAACCACAATGTCCGCAAGCAGAACATCCCCATGACTGTTGAGGTGAGTCTCTCTCTCTCTCTCACACACACTCTCTCACACACACACACACACACACACACACACAGAAATTAACTCTAAACAGAGCAGACGCTTCACTTCTAAAGGTCGATGGTACATACAGACCTGACATCATATTCAGGAGATAATTTCATTAAACGGAGTAAAATACAGACTTTGCTTATGCTGTGTGAATGCACCACACAAAACACAATTACCCTGGTAATACTGGTCCTGTGAGAAAAGCATTTCAGATGCACATGATAGACTTTGCAGAGCCACCTGCAATGTCCAACATGTTGGCAGATTTAGATTTGAAAAGGAAAAAAACAGCTGAACTGTATTCATCTATTTTTTTCTGTCTCTCACTGGGACATGCCAGTCTCTGTGTCTGATGGTTTTAAATTCCTCTGTGAATATTAGTATTTTGCACTGGTGCAGCTTGGCAGCTCAGAAAGCTCACAGCTAACAGCTGTAGCCAGTGGTTGTTCCATATGAGAGGTGAACTCATCCTAACAGGCGGTGTGTGTGTGTGTGTGTGTGTGTGAGTGTGTGTGTGTGTGTCTCTGTCTCTGTTTTTTCTCTCTGTGATTGACAGCAGATGAAGACTAAACAGAGTCTATGGGGCAGCTCATGAGCAGTTTGTGGGTGGGCCACTCTCACTGACAAACAATAGAAAGCACTTGCTTTCTCTTTTTTTCTTTTTTGTGTACAAATACTTTGTAGAATTGATCTGTCTTGAGTTGAATTATATCTCATCATACAGCTTGAGTCGTATGGTGTTTATCCTCATACATTCCTTAAAGGTCAGTTGTAGTTTGGTGAAGAAGGCTTGTTGACCTTCGGGCTCAGACAACAGGCAAAGGCAAAATAGTTAGGAGAGGGCCAATAAAAGTGGCGCCTAGCACTTGAGTGTCTTAGCAGCTTGCAATGCGTAGTATTCACCACAGCATGTGCGGGGCAGTGGGGTTATTTTTGAAATGGGAAAACTATGCCCACCATCACACTGTGTAAATCAGAGCTTATTCCCAAGGACCTGACAATGTGATGACATCTTTTCAGTGAGGTGCAGGTCTACTCAGTGGCATAATTTTGTCCATAAAACACAGCAAGCTGTTCGATTTGGCAGGTTGTGTGTTAGCATTCGTAACATGAATTTCTGTCTGACTGAGTGTCTCTGATATGAGCATGACAAATAGAGGCCTGATCCTCCATAGCCTTCTGCTTTCTCTGGCTGTCTCTGCACACATTTATTTTTCTGTGTGTCCCTGCAGAGAAGCTCCCGTTACCTCCTTTTTACCTGCCAGTAGGACAAACCATGCCTAGTGAGGAATAAATCAGAGCCTTGAGGCTGTCAGTCATCGCAGGGTAGTTATGTTTGTTTACAGGAGGCTCTTGGCTCTAATCTCTGTTTTCCTAATGCTGCAACTGAAGCGTATTAAGTAACACATAGTGACTGGTTTCCACACAAGCCCTTTTAATTGTTGCTTGGATGCACAGTTAATGGAGCCCTGAATGCCAGAGGCTTGGGTGTCTGAGCTAAGCTCATGTGTTGATACGCATTGACTGACATGTTGATGGTGGAGATATAACAGTTCTTCAAAAAGTATGTGAGGTCTTTCAATAAGGTTTGTGCCATGAAACAAAGGTAGATAAGGTAACTGCTTTGTTTTTTCCTTGACAGCAATTCAAGAAAAATCTGAAGGGGGTAAATGGAAACAAAGACTTTGACCAGGACATGTTGGAGGATATCTACACTGCTATTAAGTAAGCTGCTGTCACACTGCAGCACTCACCTGACTCATTAGCATGCATCTGGCCAGCAGAGAAATCTTACCTGTAAGAACAGTATTGCATTGATGTTGGTGTCACAAGTTGCCACAGGTGTCTCATGTGTCACATCAGCAGTAGTAGCAAAAAGTAATCTATTCATAAGGTTCGACAAAGATTCACCTACTACTACTACTACTACTTTTTCCACACCTTTTATTGATGAAGCTGGCTTGATTTTGCTGGTGTTAGAGCTGAGCTTTTTCTGTGCAGGAGTGAGGAGATTGTGATGCCAGATGAGCAGACAGGGTTGGTGAAGGAGAATTATGTGTGGAGTGTTCTGCTACACCGCGGTGCCACACCCGAGGGTTTTTTCCTCCACCTGCCTCCTGGAAGCTACGACAATGAATTGTTTACAATGACCTGGGGTCCCACCATCGCTGCGCTCTCCTATGTCTTTGACAAGAGCCTGGATGACAACATCATCCAGAAGGCCATCACTGGCTTCAGGTACATAATTTCAAAATAGCCAGCAGGTAAGGTAGTGGAACAGGGAGATACTTTGAATGAGGATTCAAATCTACATTTCCTCTACGAGTTGGTAGTCCTCTTTATCTCTCACTTATCAGGTTCCTGACTGTGCTAGACAGAATTAAGCTTATACCCATGGAGGCCAGCACAGGGCTCCACCTGTACTTTTAGAGCTAGCCTTGCCACATCGTAACCTTCGTCCTCCGTCACCTTTGTCAGTAGCTCACCTTTTTAGGCCTTAATCAGAAAAAGGCCGGCTTTTGTCAACCAGAAAGAACAGAACTTGGACTTGTTGAATCTGATAAGGCAGATCAGTATCAATAACAGTGGGAAATCATACAGAACTGTTGAGCAAGTTGATTCTCAACTTTCTCAAGGGTTATGTCGTACATAATGATTTCAGTAATGTTAAACCCTTATGGACGGGTTACCATGGGAATTTTTGCAATATCATATAAAGGAAAACAGATTTTCTCGCCAATTTTCCTTTGTCGATGTAGAACGTGATGTCCAAGCACGTTGTTTTCTTTGCAATTTTCCGTTCAGCAGATTCACACCTCCCCACGTTTGTTGACCCTGATCTGCCCAATAAGATTCAACAAGTACAAGCCCTGCGCTTTCTGTTTGACAGAATTCTGATGTGTTTTCTACTTAATGTCATTGTGTTTTCGAACTTGCCGTTGTGATTTGCACCTGTCAGCCACTGTGGAGACCTTGTGCAATAAGATAGAAAAAAAGAGTAAATGCAGTTTGATATGCTGTCAAATGTTTTGTTGATTTTAAGTTGTGCTATCTGATCTGATTTTTGTATTTGCAGGAAATGTGCCATGATAGCGGCTCACTATGGCTTCAGTGATGTTTTTGACAATTTGATAATCTCCCTCTGCAAGTTTACCACTCTAAGCAGTGAGGTAAGGCCCTTTCAGAAAATTTACCTAGTGCTCTAATGTACTAAATTGCTCCTACCAATTTACAGTGTGAAATCTTTGGTTTGCTCTTAAAGCTGGAATTTCTCACTACAAACGTCTTATTACTCTTAAGTGGTGGATATGTTGTCTCAGTTGTGTCAGTGATAAACTAACTTAAAGCAATATTTGGAGTCTTTGATGTGAGTTTGTATGAGGTACTTCTCTCTAGTCAGTGTGTCACCTGTAGTAGATGACCTTCAGCTCTCTGACAGTGTGAAGAAGCAGCACCGGCAGGAGGCAGGGCTTTGTAATGCTGAAACTTTACCAGCAGCAAGATGTATTTTAGCTACCTAAAATAAGTCCCACCTAAAATACCCATATCAGTTAAATGTACGCTTTTATTATTTTTTTCCATTTTGTCTGCTTTATGTTGCCACTAAACAGCCTCTTCCTGTGGCATTGCATTGCACCTCTGTGTAGAAACACTGTTGCAAGGTTGAGGAAAAATCCATCCTGCAATTAAAACAACCAAAATCTTATTAGCAAAACTTGTACATCATTGCCAAAAATCTTGGTATTTCAAGCTGAATGGCAAAACACAATAAATATATCTTGTTTTTTTTGTGTTTAGTTGTAAGTCAAAGCCCCATGTGAGATGTCACAGTCACTTGAATTAAAAGAAAATTTGCAGCTGCACAACATATCAGTATAAAATGAGAAACTATATAAATTAAAATGTGTCTACATTAAATAAAATTGTCCGATCTCTGAAAATGCAAGATCAGTTACAGGATTGCCTCTCCTGCACACAGCTGTCCTCTTCCTGCCACTCCTCTCATTTGAACTCAAATTGAATTTTATCGCAGTAAAAAGTGTTGTTTTTCTTGTTTCAAAATAAATGGATACACCATAAAAAGTGGATATACAGACCAGCCAAATGGTAAATACATTACAATACAATTGTCTCAAAGTTTTGACTGAATGTTGGTGTGTTCTCTCCCTGCAGTCTGTGGAAAACCTTCCTACAGTGTTTGGCAGCAATAGTAAGGCACAGACAGCCGCCAAGACAGTGTTTAACCTTGCCCATCGGCATGGCAACATCCTCAGGGAGGGCTGGAAGAATATAATGGACTCTATGTTGCAGCTGTTCAGAGCCGAACTCCTCCCCAAAGCCATGGTTGAGGTCAGTACTCCACTTAGAACTTCTGAACACTCTTACATTACATTTAGTTAGTGACTGTGTCTGTGGGTTGTCGTTTCTACATGTTCTGCTGCCACCTGCTGTTCAGTGCTCACACACTATGCTTGTTGCCTCAGGTGGAGGATTTTGTGGAGCCAAATGGGAAAATTTCTCTTCAAAGAGAGGAAACTCCTTCAAATCGGTATGGAGGGATCTCATTTGCCATTTGTTGATGTACTCTTTAATGCCTAGAAGGGGACTAGCTTTCTATGATAAGGAGAAAATCTGTAATAAATAGGAAGTGTATTTCTTAAAAAAGTCTCGACCAAGATGGCCAAAAGTAAAACTTAAATTTTCCTGCTGTGTTGCTTATCAGCGGTGAGTCAGCAGTGTTGAGTTTTGTCAACTGGTTGACGCTGAGTGGAGCTGAGCAGTCTGGACTCAGAGGACCGTCCACAGAAAACCAGGAGGCCAAGCAGGCCGCTGTCCTCTGCATAAAGGTAACATTTATTATGCTACAACACATGGTAACAATTTTTGAAGTAAGTACTAAATAAAGTTTTCAGTTGACATACATAGTTATAATAGGTCACGTGTTTTCACTGTGTTGCATCGGAATTCTTTCAGTTGATTTTTTGGTTTGTCCATCAGTAGTGTCAAGGCGTCTGTCTACACCCTGATGGTTAGAAATGCATCATTTATGGTGTCTCTAGTCTTGTCACCATACCTTAATTTCTAACTTTGATATAATACCTTAAAAAATATTGTTATTTGATACTACAAGAAGAAATGACTGTAGTAAGCATAAAACATCACACTTTCTATGAAACATTATCTTTTTTGTCTTAAGACCAGGGCAAAAAGTGGGTTGGAACTGGGTGGGGTGTCAGAGACGGGGCTGTGACTGAAATTGGAACAGCTGGTGGTCAGTCCACCTTAATTTGATGCTAACTCGGTAGCTAAACCCGTCATTTTAGTCAGTAGGTGGGATGCAAATACAGCCTGGCATGGGTTGTATTGTTGCCCATGTCTTTGTTGTACTTTTACTGTCAGTGACACACCTCACATCATTACAGAAGAGGATTAGGGCCACATGTGAATATTTTTTTAAGTTCTGACTTTAAAGTCAGAATTCTGAGATTAAAGTCAGAATTCTGAGAAAAAAGTCAGAATTCTGACTTTAATCTCAGAATTCTGACTTTTTTCTCAGAATTCTGAGAATAAAGTCAGAAGTCTGCACATGTACCTTCTCCGGAAGACTGCTTCAGCTTCGCTGTCGTAGCAATAGATACAGGAAATCTTTCCTGCCACAATCCATCACTTTATACAACAACTCTCTCACCTCTGCCTGACAGAGAACTCTGGTCTCTCTACTGTTTTGTTGTATATATTATTATTGTTATAGTATATTTTGCATATTTTGTTTTGTTGTATATATTATTATTGTTTACTGTTTATAGCACACTGTGCACTGTATATATACACTATGTATATATTGGATTCTATTTATGTATGAAATGTTTTATTTGCGGACCCACTACTGCTGTAACAAAATAATTTCCCAGTCTGGGATCATTAAAGTAATTCTATCTATCTATATCTATCTATGTAAATAAAATTTGAGTTCTGACTTTAATCTCAGAATTCTGACTTTTTTCTCAGAATTCTGAGGAAAAAGTCAGAATTCTGACTTTAATCTCAGAATTCTGACTTAAATCTCAGAATTCTGAGAAAAAAGTCAGAATTCTGACTTTAATCTCAGAATTCTGACTTTTTTCTCAGAATTCTGACTTTAAAGTCAGAACTAAAAAAAAATTCACATGTGGCCCTAATCCTCTTCCGTACATCATGGCTGTTGTTGTTTTAAACTTGTTGTTTGATGGCAGGGACTACAGATTAAAACTTGCCTCTTGGCTAATTCTAGCATATTTATAGTAATGGTCATTAAGTAACTTTTTGACCTTAAACTACCAGCTTTAGATTGACACAGCAACAAACAATTATTTAAACGGATATATTGAGATTTAATATGTACTGAAAAGTCTATGTATTTGGCAACACTAGTGTCTTTATGACAGAATGACTTTCTTCATAAAACTGCAACTGGACTTGTTTGTTCTTTCCAGGAAACTTTGGTAGAATTTTCTTGGAATTCACAGCCTGATAAAAAAGCATTGCCCTACATTATTTGATCAGCTTTTTTAATGTACATTAAAGTGGGTTTTGGAGGCTTTGGTTTATTTTAATTATTTGTGCAATACCTTGTCCTAACAAAATACCCAAACAAAGTATAAAGTGAGTTTAAAAAGAATTATAGTTTTCAAACTTATAGCATTTGTCAGAACTTGACTAGCTTTACTTGTTCGGTTTTATATTGCTCCAATAGTTCTGTGTCTATCTTTCAAATCTGTACTAGTTCTCTTTATACTGTTTGTTAAACCACTGAAACCTGTTCAGATCGTTTTCACTATTTGAGTTTCAAAATGTGTCAGCATCACTGAGATTTACTTTTTCCTCTTCTTAGCACTGTGACCCAGAAAAGCTCATCACAGAGAGTAAATTCCTACAGCTAGAGTCTCTACAGGAGCTAATGAAGGTAATTTTTTCAACATTTCTTACCAATATAAATATATGAGAGAGAGAGAGAGAGCTCTGAATTGTCGTGTCGTTTATCGATTTGGTATGGTACATTGCTGGTGCTTGCAGGCTAGTATAGATGAATCTATGTAATTTGTTTAATAGCATTAATGTCATGGACAGTAAAAAAGATGACATATAAATATCCCCAAACAGAAACAAACAAGATATTGTCTCCTCCTCAGGCTCTGATATCAGTCACCCCAGATGAAGAGACATATGATGAGGAGGATGCTGCTTTCTGCTTGGAGATGTTGCTACGTATAGTTCTGGAGAACCGGTAGGAATGGCAGTCTGTCAGTAACACTTTAACAGTACACTGTGTGTGTTGTCTGAGTCATTTTGAACACAACCAACACCTCCCTCTGTGTTTGTGTGTAGAGACCGTGTGTCATGTGTGTGGCAGACGGTGCGTGATCACCTCTACCACCTCTGTGTCCACACCAATGAGAGCTGCTTCCTGGTGGAGAGGGCTGTGGTGGGACTCCTTCGACTCGCAATCCGCCTGCTGCGACGAGAAGATATTAGCTCTCAGGTACACCACACACACACACACACACACACACAGACGCCACGGGCTGAGACAATCATGTCAGGTCAGCTTAAGTCCAAACAGCTGATGGGCTTTGGTCAAAAACCATGTGACTTGTTAATGTCTTTGAATAGCACATTGACTTTTTTAAGTGAATGTCCACTCAAACTAGTGTACATTAAATCATGGGTCTTCAGGCTGAGGATGCATTAGCTGACAGAGAGGTGCAGCAGGGGCAATCCACTACATATATTATATTCTATATTAGAGAAGTAGTTCCAACAGATTCATATAATCACGTTTTATTTTAAAATGTACGTGTGAAGTGAAAGCGATTCCCTACTTATCTATATCTGTAGTCTGACTCAGTGAAAGAAGACTGTATGCCTGTCATTGGTGCACCTATTACAGTCAGCACTCCCCTGTTCCTTCTGCTGTCTGTGTGGGATTTTCTCCACAGGAAACAATAACCTCCAAGCTAGCATCCTACATGCTGAAAATGTTACCCTCTCCCAAGGGCTGGGCAAAATCTCCACCTCTTTAAGATATACTGATATATTTTCAAATGAGATATAGTTTCAGACAATACCATTTATATTGATATATTTTGAAGTTGAGCCATATAACATGTGTCTTCTATAAAGCTATACCAGTGTGTGTCTCTCCTCTGTCACACTCTCTGCACAGCTCTGCCACTGAGGGAGACACAGCTCACTGACTCTATGTTAATTAAGCTGCTAATTAGTGTACAGTGCAACAGACCCATATGTTACAAGTGCTATTTCTCTGCCATGAATGAAATCATTACAGATGTATTATAAAAAAATTAAGTAAGCCTGCAGTTTTGCCTGATAACTTTATCTAAATGAAACTACAATTATGAAGAAATGACCAAGGTGGTCAAGGTGGAGTGGGTTGAAAGCATGTGAACGCTATTGTGGTAAATATATTTTCTCAAGTTTAGCGGGTCTGTGTGTGTATTGGTTGTGGTGTGTTGCAACTTCAAGGTGATTAAAACCATCGCACCTCCACTCGGTGACATCATGTTACAGACCAAATCTCATCAATGAACTGATTATATGGGGGTGGGGCTTCTCATTATTGAGATGACATGTTTGTTAACATGTCTGTTAAAGAAATTAAAATGAACGATAGAGAAGTCATGTTTCTGTCTTCACTGAATACTGATGTTTTGCAAAAGTTGGTGCCGAAACCCGGGAAAATTAAGAAATGAAATGAAAAGGCGAAAAGTCTATTAGTTTGCAAGACAAACACAAAGACAGAAAAAGACGCACAATGGATGAAAGGGACCATCGGAGACAATAGAGGTCTACAATTTGCGCATCTGTGTCAAAGGTACAAAGTAAAATTGATGAAGAACTTAGTAAAGAAAAGGGTGATCCTGACATTCTTGAGGAGTGGATGGAAAAGCTATTAATAAAAGAGGAATTTTTGGACAAAATGGACAGAGAAGTAGAAGAATGAACAAAGACAGGACTTTGGAAGATGAAGTGACATGAGTGTTAGAGTACAAAGAACATATGACATGGAGAAAGACGAAGATAAACAGAGTGATCTGAAAAGCGCAAGATTCAGCTCAAGGAGATGTCTCTGTAATGTCTTACGGAGCAGACCCCATGCGCCATATGAATGTGAAACTACCTAAACTTGTAATTGATAAATATGACGGGGATTTCAGCCAATGGCAGCATTTTTGTGGACAATATGAGATGGCAGTGCACAACAATCCCAACCTGACAAAACCAGATAAATGTGGCTATTTAAGATCATATCTTACGAGCGCAACCGCTAATGTTGTTGCAGGATTCCCATTGACTGAAGGCTGAATGATAATGCAAACTAAATGCTGCGATGCAATGCGACCGATTTGGCAGAAAGGATTTGGTTATTAATGCACATATGACCAAACTTCTCAATCTTAATCCTTTTAAAAATGCCACCAATATCAAATCCCTCAGATATTTATATGATAAGGATTTTTTTAGACAATTTGTTATTACTTTCTTCAAAGTCAGAAGTTTACATACACTAAGATTACCATGCCTTTAAACAATTTGGGAAAGCCCAGATGATGATGTCATGTATTTGGAAGCTTCTGAGTTAATTAGAGACACACCTGTGGATTTTAAGGCACACCTGAAACACACTGCTTCTTTGTGTAACATCATGGGAAAGTCCAAAGAAATCAGCCAAGATATCAGGAAGAGAATTGTGGACTTGCACAAGTCTGGTTCATGCTTGGGTGCAATTTCCAGATGCCTGAAGGTGCCACGTTCATCTGTTCAAACAATTATATGCAAGTGTAAACACCATGGGAATGTCCAACCATCATACCGCTCAGGGAGGAGACGGGTTCTGTGTCCCAGAGATGAACGTGCTTTGGTCAGAAATGTGCATATCAACCCAAGAACAACAGCAAAAGACCTTGTGTCCATTGAAGTAAGAGCATCTTGTCTCCCCCTGTGTACACACAGGTTCTCCTATCTCTGCGTCTCCTGCTGATGATGAAACCTCACGTCTTGTCCCGGGTCAGCAGGGAGGTTGCCTATGGCCTTCATGAGCTGCTGAAGACTAATGCAGCCAACATCCACTGTACAGACGACTGGTACACGCTCTTCTCCCTGCTGGAGTGTATTGGAGCCGGAGTGAAACCTCCTGCCTCTTTCCAGCTCACCTCCACCACTACTGACAATGACACAGGTTCGGTATTAGTCTCAGCATCCAGACTAGCCTTGTGATTGTGATTGTGACTTGTGGTTTTACACTGATGGGCATATATTCAGTCCAACCTCCATATCATATGGCTTGACAGTACTGTTGTTAAAGCTCGCAGATGGTCTCTGATAGTATTATTGATATGATATGATGGTGATTGCACACCTCTCCTGTCCCCGCCTGCCGTGTTGGGAGCTAAAACACTATAAACTGTTGAGTGCTCACCAGACAATTAGTAGTTGATGAACACACTAAATAAAAAGTGGTATTGTTATGATTATTCTTAAAATAATTTCATCCAGTTTGTATTATTCAACGTAAACAATGATACAACATGAGCATAAGTTGCGCAGTAAAGTCAAGCATGTAAACAGTGGCAGAGAATGAAGATCAATAATGATGTATTTGTGTGCCCAGGAGCCCAGTCAGACAGTGAGCTGTCTCCTCATCATCCAAGTGAAGTGAATGTAGACCGCGGCTACACATCTGACTCAGAGGTCTACACTGAGCACAGCAAGACCAGGATCCCTCGCTCCCAAACAGATGTGGATGTAGCAAGCAGTGGATGGCTCGTGGTCAGCACACACATGCCTACACACAGACATATCCTCACATACCGATCTCAGTCACATGTACTTAGTATGACATCAAACCACTGTGGTAACAGTAAGAATAAATGTTTTCATATTGAATCTTTGAACATATAGTTAAAGTCAATAAGTGGTCACATAATGGAGCTTAAAATTGGTAGAAATAAGATCTACAAAGACCTCTGATATAAAGATTTAACTGATGTGTGGTCAAATTCTGATGCATATTTTAATTCCCTTTTTTCCAGGTTGGGAAAGATGACCTTGAATCGAGTAAGATCCCACCGGTCAGCTCTAAAGCTCAGCTGAATCACCCACTGGTCAACCAGTACAGTCTGACACTGGGTCAGGATCTTGGCCAGCACGACACCAAGTCTCTCATCAAGTGTGTGGAAACACTCTCTTTCATCGTTCGTGATGCTGCCCACGTCACCCCTGACAATTTTGAGCTGTGTGTTAGAGCTATACGAGTGTTTGTGGAGGCCAGCCTCAATGGAGGTGAGACATTGAAATACATTTTAGATTTTATAGGACTAGATTTGAAAAGTCATAGGGTTCTCACACTTCTTACTCAAAGGTCTGCATCTGATTTCTGTTCAAGGTAAGGGGTCCCGAATGATTAATGCCAACAAAATAACATTTAATCAATAAATGGATTGGCACTCAGTAGAGCGCATACCTCCGCCAATGCCCAAGTGCTCCTGTTTGTATTCATTCTTTTACAATATGCAAGCCACCTAAATACAGCAGATTTTTTTCAAACATGATCCATGCATTGTTTGCTGAGAAATTCACCAAAAATTTGGAAAAACGGCCTCTTTCAATGTGAAAAAAAATCCTGGATCCTGTTTTTTTAATCCAGATCCGCTTAATAAAATGTTTTAGTTTCAGCTTTCAGTATAACATGTGCTGTAGTGAAAGGACAAGAGTGCAGATGTAGGCCTATGTATTTAAAACAAAAAAGTGAGCAACATTCGTGGTCGTTGCAGTTTAGATTTGTGACTGCACCATGACATCTCTGTCCCTACGCGTTTGTGTCAAACTCTGGCACAGACATGTATTGGCTTAAACATATTTTTGCAAGTACATTTACACTCGTTGGAGACGTTGTGTAGTTGGGGAAAAGACACGATATGTTTCTGTAATTTAGGAGCCAACAGCAAAATCTTCGGTGTAATTTTATTGCATGAACTCTTTCAACATGCTCTCACGTTCTCCTGCAGTTAACTTAGCCATGACTTAAATATTAACATTGTGGACATAAGCCTGATATGCTGCTGTGTGTTCAACATCACCATTATCAACACAAGAATTTATCAGTTTTAGTCACTTCAAAACTGAAAACGTTGACTGTCATAATGTATGGGAACTTTCGTAAGAAATGCTCTGGGTGGGGTCCCGATTGACTTGCTGACCTCTGTCTACAACTAGACTGAGGTCCGGATATAGAAATGCCATTTACTAAATACTGTACCTGACTAAAATGCAGTGAAATTATATTGACCAAAAAGACATGAAAGTACTCAAAGGTCAATGTGTATAACAAAAGTGGCAGGTGCTCCTTGTTAAGTGACTTCATGTGTAATCTTCCAAAGGTTTGCATTACAGAGGACCATCTGTGTCTTTTTGAGACCTCTAAACCTTTCACTTATTGTGAGGAATCTGGTGTTGCTAACCATAAAGTTGCCACAGGCCTTTCTGTAATTTCCGTTTCCCTGTGATGGATGAGCTTATTTTAGTTTTTCATGCATCACTTACATTAACTAATGATTAGTGATTTGATAGCTACTTAAACCTTTAAACTTCACAGTGTCAGATGGAAACACACCGAACAACCATTTAACCTGACAGGTTTTTAATAGCCACCATGTAACTGCCTTCAGTCTGCTTTGCTTTTTGTCCTCTTTCATGTTTGCACCTTAGTGTCCTGCCCTACATTCTTCTTCCTCTTCCTCTCTCTGTGCTTTATCCTGCTTGTCATCTGCCCCTCAAGCTTCCCCTTTTGTCATTCATCCCTCCTTGTGTTTTTTTCTGATCTACAGTAAGACAGGAATTAAGGTTGAGAAATGGCAGTAGTGCACTTGTGCTTTGGAATAGCTGATGGCCTATTTATTTTCTTCTCATGCTGCAGGCCATTGGATACATGCTGTCAACAGAGCGTTACACAGACAAACAAAAGCAATAGTTTGATCAAAGAAAGAAGTGCAAAACCTGCTTTAACCAATTGAGCTTTTGTTGTCTGACTTCAAATCATTTTTTACAAACAAGAAGTACAAATAAGCCAGAGCATTTTTCCCAGAATTGGTGCAGCCAGACCTTTGTTTAGTGCTGATACAGCACTGTGGAGATAGGTCTGGCTATGGGAGACTCCTACAGATATTTGTTGGTTAAGAAGACAAGAAGAAGGGTTGTTGCCCAACCATCTCATCCACCATTACGTCTTCAACTATCAAACAGCACCGCTTAAACTCCACACTCAGCGCAGCTCCTGTTAGGTTGCAAATCGAAAATTATGTATGTAACTACGGTTCTGGATGAACACCAGAGGTGGTGCTTCAGCACTGAATGTCTCCATGTAGCGCATGCGCAGGTCGAGTGTCTATACCAACAAAGTCACCTGTGACCCCTGATGATACTGGCTAGCCTATATCTTCCGGTGACATCAGAGGATCGGTTCCTGCACAATCTTCTCGCGAAACCACAAGGATTCTGAGTGACAGAACGCTCTGGCGGTCATCCAGGATTCATAGAACCGTAGTTACATACGTGACTTTCATTCTATTTCATCCTTCATCCGAAAGTCGCTGTTTGGAGAGAGCACAGCCTTTCTTAGGACAACCATGACAGAGGAGGAAGGAAGGAGGAAGTGATGGCGAGGAGAAAAGCAGACACCCACTTCAACTCTGCCTGCGCCAGGGGCTCAAAGGGAGGCAGACACAAAGCGTTCAGCACCAGGGGCAGATCCCATGCTGAAACTCTCTGTGCCTGTGGGGGTCGTAACCTCAAGGCTCCCTTTAGAAAAAGGGACACAGGTCTGTGGCACACCACAGTGTTATCATCAACTCGAGCGTGTCGAGAGGAAATGGCCTCCACGTACACCCTCAGAGTAGCAGGGGACTGTCCACCATTTAGGAGTGACTGTAGGAACCCTGTCCGAACAACAGACAGAAAACAGTTGCCACCTGTTCTCATACTGCATCCGGGTAGAAGGCGCCCTAGCAGTATGGTATGTTGGACAGTGTCTGAACACTCTGTCAGCAGTGGGGCGGGCCCTGCAGTGGCCAAACCCAGAGCTGCAGGCGATGAGGGTTGGGATGCCAGATCTGGCCCCCTAACTGAGACAGGAGATCAATCCTGTCGGGGAGACGCCACGGTGAGCCGCGGCAGAGCCTGTGCAGCAGGGGAAACCATGTCCTCCCTGGCCAGAAGGGGGCTACCAATAGCAGCCTGTGGCCCTGCTGGAGGACCCTCTGCAGTATTTGAGGAATCAGAGGGGTCGGTGGAAAGGCACAGAGAAGACCTTCTGGCCAGTCGTGGGCAAGAGCATCCTGGCCCAGAGGGCTGGCCTCCTCTGTCAAGGAGAACCAGAGGGGGCAATGGGTCGACTCCTCTGTGGCTAAGAGATCCACCTCTGTCCTGCCGAAGACGTCCCAGATGTTGAGCACCACCTCTGGATGAAGCCACCACTCCCCCGGTGGAGGCTTGCAACGTGGTAGGAAGTCTGCAGCCCGGTTTCGTTCCCCAGGCAAATACATCGCCCTTATGCTGGCTAGGCGGGGGACCGCCCACAGCAGGAGGTCCTGGGACACCTGCAACAGCCGTGCAGACCTGGTTCCCCCTTGGTGGTTTATGTGAGAGACGGTTGAGACGTTGTCCGACCGTACTAGCACATGCCTCCCTCTCAGGAACGGAAGAAATAGCTGCAGTGCCATGTGTACTGCCCGTAGCTCCAGCACATTGATATGCTCCGAGCGGTCCTGTGCAGTCCACAGCCCTCGAGCTGTCCGGTTCTGCCACACAGCACCCCACGCTGAGAGGGATGCGTCTGTTGTAACGGTCTCCCGACGGGATGCAATGGAGCCAATGGGCATGCCCTGAAGGAGAAATGATCTCTCCCTCCATGGAGTCAGAGCAAGGAGGCAACACCGTGACACCTTGAGTTTCCTGTGCTGGTGCCACATGGCATCCAAGTGGAAGCTGTTCAGCTGTTCAGTGACAGCAACCCTAAGGGAACCACAGTGGCAGCAGCCGTCAGCTTGCCTAAGAGGCGCATATAGAGGACATAGCGCAAGCAGCGGCCCTCCCGAAAGAGGAGAAGGGGGCGGAGGATGTCGTCCATGCGCCAAGGCGATGGGCAGGCCTTCATGGCAACGGCATCCAGAGTCACACCCTAGAAAGAGTGTACTCTGTGAGGGATCCAGGCAGCTTTTTGGGAAGTTCACTCTGAGACCGAGCTGGGCCACATGCGAGAGGAGCGGGTGACCTGAGGCCGCAGGAATTGTGTGTGGTGTGGTGCTATGGGGACATGAAAGTACGCGTCATTCAGGTCTATTGAAGTAAACTACTCCCCTCTGGCAACAGTACGCAGAACCTCTGCAGTGCTGAGCATGTGGAACCTCAAGACCTTCAGGAACCTGTTGAGTCCCCTCAAGTCGAGGATAGGGCGGAGTCCGCCATCTTTCTTTGCGACAAGAAAGTCGAATAGAACCCCCCGGGTGACAGGGGGTCTACTAGCTCGATGGCACCCTTGTCCAGGAGGGTGGACAACTCCTGGTTGAGGGCATGGGCTTTTGCCAGGTCGCGTATGATGGTCATCCTGACCCGGCCAAAGGCTGGGTGTATGCGTCGGAACTGAAGTTTGTATCCGTGGGTTAAGGGTCCATGGTGGAAGCAGCCCAGTAGCTGAGCTGCTGCTGGGAAAAACAGCCGACGACCTGCCCCGGACTCTCAGCGCCTGGTCCCCCGGCCTCCAGAGGCCCTGGGGGGATGATGGGCAGCGTCAAGGGTCTGAGGTTGACTGGAGGGCAGTCGTTCAAGTGCTCAAAGCCCTGAGCCCCTTGTTTAGCAGGCTGTTGAACCGGTCGCTGAGACCTAAGGTAGCCACTGGTTTGGAAAGTCTGTGGCTGAGAGCGGCGCCTTGGGGGCAGCTGAAGAACCCCCAGTCCTGCTGGGAGGAGGCATACTCCTGTGAAGCCCAGAGAGCTGCTGTTGAGTCTGTCTGGCCTGGACTGTGCGCTCAAGCGCCTCTAGAGCAGCCGACGCAAAAGTCTCTCCGGGCTCCACTGGGACACTGCAGAGGGTTCTCCGACTGTGCCAGCCACACCTGGCAGCGAGCAGAGACACGTCACCAAAACTGTGGACGGAAGTGTCCAGCATAGCCTCCTGCAGGGATGCTGAAAGAGCAAGCATCAGATGCGAAAGGGAATTACCAATGCGTCCCATGCGTGCTGCTGTGTCATAGGCCTTAGAGAGCAGGTCATCTGTAACCCGACACTGGGGGCGTGGAAACCTGGCATCCGGCCTCAGAGCCTCATCAGGCGAAACAATGAGAGCCGCTATAGCCGGCTCAACCGCTGGCAGCATCCTGCATGGCTGCCAGGGTCCGGCCATCAAATGTTGCATGAGAGAGGGCTCTAGTGTCCCTCCAGCATGCGTGCAACTTCATCAGGTATTCATCTGACGGAGGCACAGTGAAGGTGGCGGGGGCTGGACCATGCCTGAAAAAAGCACTGGTAGGAGCCGGCTGAGCCTGAGGAACATCCAACTGCAGGCGGGCCAGGGCCATACGAATGATGGCTCCCATAGAGCTATCCTCAGACCCAACGCCACAACTGCGGAGGAGCTTGAGCGGGAGCTCGCCCCAGAGGCCTCACGCCAGGCGACATCCTGGGGAACCACGTCCGCCCCATAGTTAGCGAACTCAGTGGCTGAAGCTGCCACGGAGAGCACATCCTCCTCTGGATCGAGCATGGCCGCAGGAGGAGCAGGAGCACCCACATCCCCCGCACCAGTCCCAGACTGGATGGCTAGGAAGAGGGACTTCACTTGGTTTAGCTCTTCAGCCAGCTGGTCCACCCTGGAGGCCAGTTTAGACTCCTTGGCCAACTTCCCGGATGGGGCGCCCGCAGTCTCAGCAGCCCGACATTTAGGTTGGCTAGACTGAGCTGGAAGCAATCGTTGGGCTTGAGTCAACTGGTCCGGCTCCGGAACATGGCCCAGCAGGTGTTCAGCCTCAGCCAGTCTGGCAAACCGCACTGCCCGGGGCATGAAGCTACAGTACATGCACGGATCCTCCGAAAGCCCTTCCCTCAGGTGTTCGAGGCCAAGGCACGGAGGACACATATCATGACCATCTTCAGACTGCAGAGAAGCCAGACAGGCCGAGCAGGAGTGGTCACCAAGCATGGTGACAGCCAGCTCTAATACAAACAAACTGAGATAGACAACAGATGCTGGGAGAGGGAGCGAACGCACTGCCTTCACCAACAGGTGTCGCACAAACAAAAATAGTTAGCCTTAGTTGAACATGTCTGCTAACTACAAGGGCAACAGCACCCGTCTATGCTGGGAGCGGGAGCGAAAGCACTGCCTTCACCAGCAAAGGTCAGCTTGCTGCGCAGAAAACAGGAAAACAAACGGGCACAACCGCAGGTGCCACAAAATACAAACTAAAGTAGGCCGAGCGAAAACGCTGGTAAAACTACCAAAAACAAAGCTAACACAGCTTAGATGCAGCTGTTACAGAAAGTAGTAATATACACCTGTGATGGGAGCGGGAGCGCACACACTGCCTTCACCAACATGGGAAAACTACAACGAAAGCGGGTACAAGTTGTACAAATTACTCACAGATATAACAGCAGTGCAAATGTCGGGAGAGGGAGCGAGTGCACTGGCATCACCAACATATAAACTACAACGAAACCGGAACCGATCCTCTGATGTCACCGGAAGATATAGGCTAGCCGGTATCATCAGGGGTCACAGGTGACTTTGTTGGTATAAACACTCGACCTGCTCATGTGCGAGATGGAGACATTCAGTGCTGACCGCCAGACTGCTTCTGGCGGTCAGTAAGGATGAAATAGAAGTCAAATTTGGCTTGAGGGTAGCTCCAAAGGAGTCATGTCATTACCACGATCAAAGGGTTTATCCTGTGGTGAGCTCAATTGTGTCTCTTATTTTCAGACTCTAGAGCAGGTGTCACTAACAGGCGGACCGGGGTCCGAGTACGGACCCAGACGCAATCCCATACGGACCCGAACCTATAGTCAACAAATTATTAAATTATTTTTAATTTAGACGGGGCTCTTCTATTTTAAGCGGCACAGCTTTTACAGACTTTCCACCAAGGTTTACGGTACTGGATTAGTTGACCAGGAATGTACAAACCAACCACATGCAAGTTAAGCCACCCACGTGATGCTACTCAGCCAATCAAATTTTTGCATTCAAGGCATGTTGCATTGCTAGTCACGACTCATGCAGGCAGTTAAAAGAGACAAGAGGCGAGCGATAGGCGAGGAGTTTATAACGATACATGGAGAGAAGATGTACAGACAAGTGAGTGGGAGTTGGAGAAGTCAAATAATTATGGCGCTTTTAGTCTGGCAGATTAAGTCCAAATTCCAGGACAATCATTCACTTTGTGATGCAAGCACCAAATTTGGCATGAATAATGCCTAGACCCTACTTTTTGAGAAAAGCCCGTTAGCCACCTGAAAATCCAACATGATGGCCATTTTTCAAGATGGCTGCCACATAAAATGTACCAAAACCCTTTTTTATTGTAGAATGATAATGGCTGGGCATATTTAAAAGATTTAGACATCGAATTGTAAGTATTTTGAGTAGACAAATCCAATGATGCAAATAAAAAAAGTGTTTCAAGGCTAGTTTTCAAGATGGCGGCGATTTTTCGACTCAAATTCGCAGTTTTCTGTAAAATTTTATCACAAATTAAGTTTCAATTATGCAAAATCTTTCGATCCACATCAAAATGTTTTCATCAATCTCAAAATGTTGAAAAATGTCTTCATAAAGGCCTTCACACACCTATCTGACTTCCGATCGTTGTCAGAAAAGGCAGTTGGACTGATCAGTTGGCTCCTGTCTCCCTGAGGCGATCAAAAAAGTGTCTCTAAAACAACTGAACAACCACCGACTTGACCATACGTTCTGCGTTTACATGAATACAGACAGCGCTTATCCATCTTATTCCTAGCTAACTCCCGCTAGTGGAAAATATAGCTCTGACTAGTCAAATTTGGGACACTTGGTTAAATGTTGAATATCTAGATAATGCAGCCCATGTAGTGAGCTGAAAAGGAAGTGCAATACATGTGTCACATACCAGAAATACTGTTTGTTAGCTTGGATCAACTCAAAGATCAGGCTGTAATATATTTGATTTTAGTTCGCTAGCTGCTAGCCATTACATTGCACATAATTGATTAGTTAGCATGGTTGCTAGCGGAGTTATTCCATTACAATCCCCATGGCGTTACGGAACGGAACGGCATCCCAGAACACCACAATACACCTCAAACAAAAAATCAGAAATGGCCAGTGTCACTGCCGATTAAGTTTTTTGTGCCGACGGCGTGATGTCAAAGCACAACCAGGGCACACTGGTGGCATCATTGCTGTGAGAGTCAGCATGAGGTTCAGTGTCAGCTTATTAGAGTACTTACCATAGTTGTAGTCTACTAACTGTAGTTATAGCAAGTATAGCTTAGTGTCCCAAATGCTATCTAATTAGCCCTTTTTATACACCAACTAGTAGTTTAGTTAGTTGTAATATAGTTAGCCGCACCTGAATTGACAGGATGTGCCAGCGCGGGAAAGCTGAGCCAAGGGTAATGGGACTTTAATTACCTGGATGGTGTACAGATCGCACTAGATGAATGATCAGGCTAGGTGTAGGGCACTTTGATGTTTGAACCTAGTTGTGTCCCATATCTGAATGTGCTTTTGTATTTTGTATGGTTAGGTGGTAAAAGGATAGCCCCTCGGCCTCAACTATTACACATAATGGCTGTTTCTGATCCCCTGAGTTCTGCATCTCAAACTGACTGGAGAAAGTGTTGTCTTTGTCAGACAGATTTAAAGGAAGAGTTGAAATCTCCTCCAACTCATTATCCATGTAGCAATGGTTATTCCAATGATTGCCACAAACATACCACTCTTTCAAGCAACCAACCAGTTGCCAGTCAGGTTAGACATGTCCCGGTTGAATGATGGAGGGGGCATTGAGGAATCACTGAGAAGGAACAGTGCAAAATATCAGCAAAGCTGTCCTTCTGTCAAACCTCACTGTTCTATTGAAATAAGGAAATCTATATAAAAAAAAAGAAAAACATACACTTACTTAACCTGGGAGGTGTGCCCTGGTGAAGTTCAGTTCAAACAAGTGATCATTTCCCATTCATTTTAAATATTCTACTGATATAAAATGTATCAAATGTAACAAAACAAACAAAAAAATACCAAAAACAGTGAGAAAGCAATTAACTAAACTAAGGAAAATGTGTACAAAGTGGCGTTATTTTTGCCATTCATTGCCGTCTATCTTCACAATTTAACACATTTTTTGACTTTTTATCAAAGAGTTGAAAAGCTCAGATCCTTTCACCTATATTTAAATATCAATATCTTCAAAATGTGATTATCCAATCTCAATCCAGGTCAAATACCAAGTCTAATGGCTTTCAATGGCGGCCATATTGGAAATTGGTGGCCATATTGGATTTTTTGCGTGGCTAACGGGCTTTTTGGAAAAAGTGGTTCCCAAAGAATATTTGTTCCAAGTTTGATGCTTGTATCACAAAGTGAACGATTATCTCACTAATCTGCCTGACTATTTCTAAGAGAAGAAAAGTAGACAGCGAAAACCGAGCATTCAATACGGAATGGACCGACGCATACCTGTTCATTCTTCCCGCAGACAGCACAAAACCAGTAAGTCTCATATGTTCAGAGACCGTGGCGCTAATTAAAAGAGGCAATGTGAAACGCCACTATGAGACAAAGCACAAAGCTTTTGAACAATCGTACCCACCCAAGTCTGAACTGAGGTCCCAGAAAATTAGCAGTCTCAGAGCCTAATATGAAAAATCCACTAGGATTTTAACCTATTCTTTCACTGCCCGACAACATGCTCATGAATGTCCCCTCAGAGTTACTTGGATTTTAGGTCAACACAAAAAACCCTTTACAGATGGAGGTGTTGTCAAGGACTGCATGAGTGCAGTAGCAGAAACATTATTTGAGGGTAAACAAAAGGAAGAGCTTTGTGACAAAATAAAGCAAATACCTCTTTCAGCATCAACAGCCACAAAGAAAAGTGAAATATTAGCCCAGGATGTGTTAGCCGAGCTGGATGAAGCCATTCATAACGTACCGTGTGTAAGCTTGGCTGTAGATGAATCCACTGATGTGTCTGACAATGCTCAGTTGTTAGTTTATGCAAGGTTCTTCAACAAAGACAAGGAAGAGTTCTGTGAAGACATATTAGGTGTAACTTCCCTTCAGACCAATACAAGAGGAGAAGACATCTACCTGGCCATTAAGGAGATGTTAACAAAGCGAGGAATAGAGCCAAACCAAGTGGTTTCAATAACGACAGATGGAGCCCCTGCCATGCTAGGAAGAGAGAAAGGAGCTGTGGCAAGAATAAAAGAGGACAATCCTGAGCTAATCTCTTACCATTGCATTATTCATCAATCTGTCCTATGCTCCACCCTGTCAGATGAGCATGCTGAGGTGATGAACACAGTGATGAAAAATGATAAATCTTCTCAGGGCATCCTCTTCTTGTCAGCATCGCATGCTTAGGGAATTCCTCAAAGAAGTTTATGCAAACGCTGATGATCTTTTGCGTCATAACAAAGGCAGGGTGCTGGAGCGATTTTGGTCCATCAGAAGGGAACTAGCAGCTTTCTTGGCAGAGCTGAGAAGTCAGAAAGTAACACACTTTATTCTTTTTTTAAAGGATGAGAAAAAGATGGATAATGTGGCCTTTTTGGTTGATATCACTTCACACCTGAATGAACTGAATACAGAGCTACAGGGCAAGGACAATTCAATTTGTGAACTGATGACAGCTGTCTGCTCCTTTCAGGGGAAACTTGAGGTGTTCAAAGAAGACCTGCAGGGAGACTGTGTACACTTCCCAGCAGTGCAGGAACAGGTTAAGGGACAGAGAGATGTGTCTTCTTTTGTTGACTTTGTTGATAAGCTGATTGAAAACTTCAGCAAACGTTTTACAGCTTCAGCTTTGGACAGCAGCTCACCATATTCATTCAGAACCCATTTCTAATCACTGATGTCAGAGGGTTCACAAAGGAAGTCACACAGCAATTCAAGTGGGCAAATGCTGGGCTTCTCCAGATGCAACTGGTTGATCTCCAAGCAGATGTGGTCCTGAAAGAGCAGTTTGGAAGAAATGACCCTGCCACCTTCTGGCTCCAAATGGTCTCTGAGACAGCTTTACCAGGTCTGAGGAAAGTAGCCCTGTACATCTTGACTATGTTTGGATCTACATACAGCTGTGAGGCAGCTTTCTCCACAATGAACATAATTGAAACTAAGTATCGTTTCAGGCTCACGAATGAGCACCTGCACATGTGCATGAGAATGGCCCTGACACCATTCCAGCCCAGATTTAAAATCCTGGCAGGACAAGCTAGAGCTCAGTTCTCTCACTGAACAACAGAAAGTGTGTGTGTGTGTGTGTGTGTGTGTGTGATGTCAGGAGGGATTTATTTGCACATTTGTTTCACATGTGGGAAGACATGAGAAGCTGTAAAACTAAAACTGTTAAGATGTTTTGAGATCTATATGTTGTAAAATTGGTTGAGACTATTAAGTCAAGATGTGAACGTTACAGAAAAAGAGAGACTCAAGCTGCTGCTACACTTTATTTTATTTTTTTATGAAATTAAGCACTTTATTTTAAGATGCACAATTTCAATATCATTTTAAGATGCAGCCCTTCTTTAACTTGATAATAGAAGACTGTTTATAGGCTATAACGCTATATCTAAAGTAGCATATTATATATATTTCAATGTTAACAATACATTTTGTTAAAATATTTTTAACTTGTATTTTCCTTGATTTGAGAGTCCATTGTTTATTACAGAAGTTGATACAACTACTAGGCCACTTCTGTATACATCACAATCATAACGCAAGTTAGACATTATGATGTTCCGGACCTTTGCTTGAGGAGATTTTCTCTAACTGGACCTTTTCAAATTTTTGTTGAATACCCCTGCTCTAGAGTCATGCACACTACAGCTAAACAAGGCTAAAAGTTTATCACATTTAGCATTTACTATAGATGACATGTTAAAGATTCACAGTATTTAAGGAGATTTCTTTATGACAATGTGTTCAAAGCCTACAGTGACACATGTTGACAGTGGTGTTTTACCTACTTTGAAGATGGTCATTTGTACAGGAACTATAACACACTGACCAAACAGTTGTACCACTCTGTTGTACAACGCTGAGGCAAAACATCTCAGGCTTTAAAGCTGTTCAGTCCAAGAGAAGCAATAGTGCCACCCATGCTCTCTCTATTCAATCAACAGACCAAAAGTCCATTACATGTTTTTGAGAACACCATAAGTTAACAAGTGAACTCATCCACACTCTGTGATACACTGCTTGTGAAAAAGGGAGTTCTATAATAGTCAAGGAAAACAATTCAAAACTCCCTGAGTTTTTGATGATCTTTTTTTGTATAATTTTTAAATTATTAACCTCAGGTTACCGCAACCACGACAAGAAGAAGAGCCATAAGTACGACTCCTCCAAGTACAGGCTTAGGAAGAAGGCAGGTGGAAGGGAGAAGGAGGGTGGAGGTGGCATGAGGCGCGGTGGCAGCCGGGCATCCAGCCAGCGTCCATCACGTTCCCACAGCGATGACGAGGAGGATGAGGGTGTCCCGGCCAGCTACCACACGGTTTCATTACAGGTTAGTCAGGACGTAAGTACAACAGCACTCTTTACCCTTTTACAGTTTGATTGGAACCCGGCTGTCCCACTATCCCAAAAGCATCTTGTTCCCCCGTCTTCATCCTCATGGCTAGGATTGTGGCATCAAGATGTTCTTGGGAAACCATGGCATTGGTTTACATAGGGACATTTAGAACAGGTGTAAATTCAGATGGTGACTTGAATGACTATAACAAAAAATGTTTCACAGTGAGCTTTTACCTACCCTTGTCATATGGAACACAGTTGAAAAATTACACCCCTCCTGATAGGATCATGCTCGTCATGTGTTTGTGCTTTGGTTTAGTTTGGTTGGGAATGTAAGATTAACTGATAACAGCACTGTGGAATTATCCTGCTGCTGTTCTTATTAGGCAGAGTTACTAACAGTTTTTGTTGAGCACATTGTCCCATCAGCTGATCATTATTGTCACGCACAGCATATTACCAGTGATGTTTTTGACGTCAGGCTTGATTTACATCCGAGCTTCCTTTTCCATGTCAGCGTTCAAAATGAAAATGAGGACTCGTCAAATGATTGGTCTATAAACAGTTGTTGTCCAAAACATCACTGCTGAAAACTATTGATATTTTAACATAAATAATTATTTAAGAAAATAACAATATATTTTTCATTGTCATAGCATATTAAAGAACATATCACAGACTTTAACTCTGCTTTAACTATTTAAAAATCAATCAACATGCTGAAATATGTTTCATATCTTCCGACAATGTGTGCTACTAGTTACTTCAGTAATATACTGGTCAAAGAAAGAAAGAAGTCTATTCATAGCATACAAATAAAGAAGTATAAATGTCAACAAGTGTAACTATTTAAAAAATAAATAAATACATAAATATATCACATAAATAACTCAACCCAACACACGGAACACCTGTTTTATCCAGAGACAACAAACTGATAAAGTGTGTTATGAATGAGCTTCACTACATAACTTCTTCTTAATGTGAAGCTAGCCTGACCACATCCTGACTCTTCAGCTTTGCCCTTAACGCACAGACAATATAGAAGTATCCATCATCTTGTCTCACTCTCTGAAATAAAGCAGCTGAGTATATTTCTGAAAATGTTTTTTACGCTATTAGTATTTAAAGGTTGACTCAATGTTACAGTTCTGTTGCTCATATGCAAAGTAATCTGCTCATTATCTCCTTTGGCCTTTTGGGTATAAAATTGCAGTTAGGTTAAATGTCCCATTGAAATAAATGAAAAACTAAAGTAGCAGGAGATCTACAGTACATGTTAGTATCAGCATCTCTCAGATGTCATCATAATAATACTACAGCAGTCCATCCATCCATCCATCCATTTTCTTCCGCTTATCCGGGGCCGGGTCACGGGGGCAGCTGCCTGAGCAGGGACACCCAGACTTCCCTCTCCCCGGATACTGCCTCCAGCTCTTCCGGGAGGACCCCAAGGCGTTCCCAGGCCAGCTGAGTGACATAGTCACACCAGTGTGTCCTGGGTCTTCCTCGGGGTCTCCTCCCGGAGGGACATGCCAGGAACACCTCCCGAGGGAGGCGTCCCGGGGGCATCCGAAACAGATGCCCGAGCCACCTCAGCTGGCTCCTCTCGATGTGGAGGAGCAGCGGCTCTACTCTGAGCTCCTCCCGGGTGACAGAGCTCTTCACCCTATCTCTAAGGGAGCGCCCTGCCACCCTGCGGAGGAAACTCATTTCGGCCGCTTGTATCCGGGATCTTATTCTTTCGGTCATGACCCAGAGTTCATGGCCATAGGTGAGGGTCGGAACGTAGATTGACTGGTAAATCGAGAGCTTCGCCTTTCGGCTCAGCTCTCTCTTCACCACGACAGACCGATACAAAGACCGCATTACTGCGGCCGCTGCACCGATCCGTCTGTCAATCTCACGCTCCGTCCTTCCCTCACTCGTGAACAAGACCCCAAGATACTTAAACTCCTCCACTTGAGGCAGGAACTCTCCTCCCACCTGGAGGGAGCAGGCCACCTTTTTCCGGTCGAGAACCATGGCCTCGGATTTGGAGGTGCTGATTCTCATCCCAGCCGCTTCACACTCGGCTGCAAACCGCCCCAGGGCATGCTGGAGGTCCCGGCTGGAAGGAGCCAACAAGACCACGTCATCCGCGAAGAGCAGAGACGAGATCCATTGGCTCCCGAACCAGATCCCCTCCGGCCCGTGGCTGCGCCTAGAAATTCTGTCCATAAAAGTAATGAACAGAACCGGTGACAAAGGGCAGCCCTGCCGGAGTCCAACATGCACTGGGAACAGGTCTGACTTACTGCCGGCAATGCGAACCAGGCTCCTGCTCCGGCAGTACAGGGACCGCACGGCCCTTAACAGAGGGCCCCCGACCCCGTACTCCCGGAGCACCCCCCACAGTATGCCACGAGGGACACGGTCGAATGCCTTCTCCAAGTCCACAAAACACATGTGGACTGGTTGGGCAAACTCCCATGAACCCTCGAGCACCCTGCGGAGGGTATAGAGCTGGTCCAGTGTTCCACGGCCAGGACGAAAACCGCATTGTTCCTCCTGGATCCGAGGTTCGACTATCGGCCGAATTCTCCTCTCCAGTACCCTGGAATAGACTTTCCCGGGGAGGCTGAGGAGTGTGATCCCCCGATAGTTGGAGCACACCCTCCGGTCCCCCTTTTTAAATAGGGGGACCACCACCCCGGTCTGCCAGTCCAGAGGCACTGTCCCCGACTGCCACGCGATGCTGTAGAGACGTGTCAGCCAAGACAGCCCCACAACATCCAGAGACTTGAGGTACTCAGGGCGGATCTCATCCACCCCCGGTGCTTTGCCACTGAGGAGCTTACGGACTACCTCAGTGACTTCGGCTTGGGTGATGGATGGGTCAACCTCTGAGTCCCCAGCCTCTGCTTCCTCTATGGAAGGCGTGTCAGTGGGATTGAGGAGATCCTCGAAGTATTCCTTCCACCGCCCGACGATGTCCCCAGTCGAGGTCAACAGCTCCCCACCTCCACTGTAAACAGTGTTGGTGGAGGACTGTTTCCCCCTCCTGAGGCGCCGGATGGTTTGCCAGAATTTCTTCGAGGCCGACCGGTAGTCCTCCTCCATGGCCTCCCCGAACTCTTCCCAGACCCGAGTTTTTGCTTCCGAGACTGCCCGTGCTGCCGCACGCTTGGCCTGCCGGTACCCGTCAGCTGCCTCAGGAGTCCCCCGGGCCAGCCAGGCCCGGTAGGACTCCTTCTTCAGCTTGACGGCAACCCTTACTTCCGGGGTCTACCACCAGGTTCGGGGATTGCCGCCGCGACAGGCACCGCAGACCTTACGGCCACAGCTCCGGACAGCCGCGTCAACAATGGAGGTGGAGAACATGGTCCATTCGGACTCTATGTCCCCAGCCTCCCTCGGGATCTGGTCAAAGCTCTCCCGGAGGTGGGAGTTAAAGATCTCCCTGGCAGAGGGTTCTGCCAAACGTTCCCAGCAGACCCTCACGATACGTTTGGGCCTGCCAGGTCTGTCCAGCTTCCTCCCCCGCCAGCGGATCCAACTCACCACCAGGTGGTGATCAGTTGACAGCTCGGCCCCTCTCTTCACCCGAGTGTCCAAGACATACGGCCGGAGGTCAGATGACACGACCACAAAGTCGATCATTGATCTCCGGCCTAGGGTGTCCTGGTGCCACGTGCACATATGGACACCCTTATGCTTGAACATGGTGTTCGTTATGGACAAACTGTGACTAGCACAGAAGTCCAGTAACAAAACACCACTCGGGTTCAGATCGGGGAGGCCGTTCCTCCCAATCACACCCCTCCAGGTAACACTGTCGTCGCCCACGTGGGCGTTGAAGTCCCCCAGGAGAACGACGGAGTCCCCGGTTGGAGCACTCTCCAGTACCCCTCCGAGGGACTCCAAGAAGGCCGGGTACTCTGCACCGCTGTTCGGCCCATAAGCCGAGACAACGGTGAGAGCCCTATCCCCGACCCGAAGGCGCAGGGAAACGACCCTCTCGTTCACCGGGGAGAACTCCAACACATGGCGGCTGAGCTGGGGGGCTATAAGCAAGCCTACACCAGCTCGCCGCCTCTCGCCGCGGGCAACTCCAGAGTGGAAGAGAGTCCAGCCTCTCTCAAGGAGTTGGGTTCCAGAGCCCAGGCTGTGCGTGGAGGTGAGACCGACTATTTCTAGTCGGTACCGCTCAACCTCCCGCACCAGCTCAGGCTCTTTCCCCCCCAGTGAGGTGACATTCCATGTCCCCATGGCTAGAGTCACCATCCGGGGATCGGGCCGCCGGGGCCCCCGCCCACGACCGCCACCCATATCCCTCTGCACCTGCCCCTTCTGAACCCTCCCGCGAGTGGTGAGCCCATGGGAGGGCGGGCCCACGTTGCTCGTTCGGGCTGCGCCCGGCCGGGTCCCGTGGGCAGAGACCCGGCCACCAGGCGCTCGCCTGCGAGCCCCAACCCCGGGCCTGGCTCCAGGGTGGGGCCCCGGTGACGCCGATCCGGGCGACGTGCACGTCCTTGGTAGTATAACTTTCATCAGGGGCGAGTGAACCGATCTTAGTCTGACCCGTCACCTAGGACCTGTTTGCCTTGGGAGACCCTACCAGGGGCATTAAGCCCCGGACAACATAGCTCCTCGGATCATTCAGGTGCTCAAACCCCTCCACCACGATAAGGTGCCGGTTCAAGGAGGAGTACTACAGCAGTGTGTTCCTTTAATCTGTATTGTAGAGGAACATGTGAATCCTTTGTTTTTCCTTTCCACTCACACACCAAGCTTCACTCTGCCTGATAAATTCAGTATATCTCGGCTGGTTTTATATCCGCGATAAAGGACGGGGAAGGTAATATTGTTACAGACCAAAGAGACATTAATGCCCAATTCAAGTCTTTTTATGAAAATTTGTATACCTCGGAGGCAGGGGATGGAGAGTTAGTAGAGAATTTCTTCAGTAAACTGGAAATGCCCTCCTTGGATGAATCAGACAAATCAGGATTGGAAAGAAGTATAACCCAAATGGAGATTAATCGTGCAATTAAAAAAATGAAACCCGGAAAGGCTCCCGGCCCTGACGGGTTTCCAATAGAATTTTTTAAAACATTTGGCCCTAAATTAACACCATTGCTATCAAAGGCATTTAAAGAAATCCTGGTTAGAAAAACTCTTCCCCTAACTATGACTCAAGATTCTATCTCTTTATTATTAAAAAAGAATAAAGATCCACTATTAAGTGAGTCCTACCGCCCAGTCAGCCTATTGTGTTGCGACTATAAAATTCTAACCAAGGTGTTGGCTGGTAGACTTGAGAAAATTATGCCTAAACTGATCCACCAAGATCAGATGGGTTTTATCGCAGGCAGACAACTATCAAGCAACCTTCGTCGAGTATTCAACATTATATACCAACCTAATAATGTTGAGCCGGAGCTAATACTGTCCTTAGATGCGCAAAAAGCGTTTGACAGGGTTGAATATAACTACTTGTTCACCACACTGGATGGGTTTGGCTTTGGCCCTACTTTCTGTTCATGGATTAAAATTCTTTATAGAGCACCTCATGCCTCCGTGAGAACGAACAAGATAATATCAGATTATTTTCCTCTCTCCCGAGGGACAAGACAAGGGTGTCCCTTGAGCCCCCAGATATTTGATATTGCCATCGAGCCCCTGGCAATAATGTTAAGGAAGACCACTAACGTGGTCGGAATACAAAGATCAGGACATTCACATAAAGTATCTCTTAATGCAGACGACCTCATCCTCTTTCTCTCGGACCATGTACTACTATACGTATTGCTCTTGAGCTTATCACCAAATTTGGTCAAAATCTGTTTGACAGCAATTTCAAAACGGTGTTTAACAAAGCTAAACAGGATATGGAGAGATGGTCAACCCTCCCTTTGTCACTTGCCGGAAGGATCAACTCAGTAAAAATGACTATCATGCCCAGACTTTTGTTTCTGTTCCAAGCAGTACCGGTTTTTATACCTAAATCCTTTTGTAAGGACTTAAATAAGCTCATATCTACCTTTATTTGGAATAAAAAAGTACCCAGAATACAGAAGGAATATCTCGAAAGACAGAGGGGAGATGGTGGGCTGTCCCTACCCAATTTTCTGTATTATTACTGGGCGGCCAATTCTATATTCTGGGTCTCTGATGCATCAGATGATGACTCTCCAGTATGGTGTCGAAAGGAACAGTATTTGAGTAATCCAGTTTCTCTCCGCTCTTTAATTTGTTCCCCACTACCTTTAAGTAAACGGTGTTGGACGAACAACCCAATAATTGCTGGCTGCCTGAAGATATGTTCGCAGTTTAGGATCCATTTTAAACATAAACCAGCTCTTGTCACTTCCCCTATTCTAACAAACATCAATTTTGCCCCATCTCTCACAGATTCATCTTTTCAATTGTGGCATAGGAGAGGGATTAAATGTGTGATGGACCTTTTTAAGGAAGGGCACTTTGAACAGCTAAAGAAAGACTTCAGCATCCCTAAGTCACATTTTTTTAGGTATCTTCAGGTGCGGAGTTATGTTAAAAAACACTACTCTTTGACAACACCTCAGAGTACATGGATAGATGAATGTCTGACCATGGATCCAGCTGACGCAGGTCTGGTGTCTGTGTTGTACGATAATATCCAGAGGGTTGCCGTTGTATCACTTAACCGTTTAGCAGGGCAATGGGAGGAAGAATTAGGAACTACCATTTCCAATGTAAACTGGCAGGCAGCAATTACATTGGTACACTCTTCCTCGATTTGTATCCGACATGGGCTGCTGCAATTTAAGATTCTGCACAGGCTACATTTATCTGCAGGTAAGCTAGCCAAACTCTACCCTGGCTTAGACCCAACTTGAGTCAGATGCAGGCAAGACCCAGCTAGCCTCAGTCATATGTTTTGGTTTTGCCTGAAACTAGATCTATTTTGGACAAATATATTTGATACATTTTCATACATGTGTAATAAAGTTATCAGTCCCAACCCATTGACTGCATTATTTGGGGTCGTCCCTCAGGAGTCACCAATATCTAGGCACCAGGCTGAAGCTATAGCATTCTCCACTCTGCTAGCTCGACGTCTGATACTCCTTAGTTGGAAGAAGGTTATGCCCCCCTCTCATAGGCGTTGGGTGGAGGACGTGATGTCTCACCTCAAACTTGAACAACTTAAATACACAGCCCCGGGCACTACTCATAGATATTATAAAGTCTGGCAACCATTTCTATCGTACTTTGAAGATGAACTCCCCTTAACATAGTGTGGCCAACCCCCCCCCCCTTCTTTTTCTTTTTTGTTTGTTTAGTTTTTTCTTGTCTGGGGTATTGTGTTCTACTGTAAGTGTATAATGTGAAAATCAATAAAAATATTTGAATTTTAATAAATTCAGTATATCTGGTTGAGAGAGTCTTTTTGTTTACTAATGGTGTTAAATAAACTCTGTATGTCCTCTCATCACCCCTTATTGTAATGTAAATTACTCTTGTGGAAGCTATTCTTCATGGCTAACTAACATGAATTTAAAGTGGGTTTTTAAAGACATGATCAACTTTTCAAAAGAGTGCTGGGTTTTTTTAAGCGTACACTTTAAATTGTCATTATAAGACGTATAAAGTACCATATTATGTGCTGGTAAGAGACAGACTAACATAGGACTTATTGACTCGATACTTCGTTTCTTGTAGTGATCAAACTTCAGAACATGACCATGTACGTCCAGTATTCATTTGACTTCACATGTCACTGTTTCATCGTTCCACACCTGACATTTATGCTTATACTGTAGATATAAACCCATACATCCTGTTGTTGTTAACATTGGTGTTGATGTGTTTGATGGTGTAGCTGTTAGATCTGATGCACACACTGCATACCCGGGCTGCAAGCATCTACAGCTCCTGGGCAGAAGAGCAGCGCCATTTGGAGGCTTCAGGCAGGAAGATTGAGGCCGACTCCCAGACTCTATGGACCAGCTGTTGGTGCCCGCTGCTGCAAGGTAGGCCTTTATCACAATACTGAGCAGGGAGACAATCTTATGCAGTTCAACAACAGCACTTGGAAATAATGTCTAAATTAAGCTGACATTTTTCAGACGTACATGACACATCTGTATGATGAACTGTCTAAACTGTAAACCATATTATACAAAATCACATGAAGGTAAGAGTATTTGATGACAGCTCAAAACCTGCTTCACATTACCTGTTGTTCTTGCAAATTAAACGTTGACAACTGAATGCCACCTGAGGGCTCAGAGGAGCGCAGCAGACAAAGACTGGCAGCCCGTGAACAGGTTCTGATTCCATCAAAACACTTCACAAAAAACAAAACTGGCATACAGGCCAGTACGTATATATTTGTGGCGACAGCGTCTCTCTTGAACGCACGGTTCTTTGCTTCTTTTGCATTGTACACCTGCCTCAGTCCTCTGTTGATCTTGGCCTCATTTAGGTCAGGCTCACACTACAGTAGTAGAGTGCTGATGTAACCCTGATTGTCCCTCCCAACAGTCTGAGGACAAATGTAGCGTGGGAGTTTACAGATCCAGTCTTAAACCTCCTGAACTGCTCCAGACTCATCAGGGCTGCCTTGAAAAATATCAAACATATGTGATATCTAGGAAACAAAATCTTCCATTACGTCACTACTTTGACAACTGCCAATGAGAGGCTACTGTTATCTAGCATACGAATGTTGACAGATTTTTTTTTTTTTTCAGCGAGGATCAACAAATACAGACAGTGGACATACAGTACAGATAACAACAGAAAACAACATAAAATTATGATGATATGTATATAGGTAGTATAGGTGTGTTTGTGTGTGTGTACGTGTGTGCGTGTGTGTGTGAGTGAGTGTGTGTGCATGCGTGCAAGTGGCTGAGAGGCAGATAGTAAGGTATTATAAACATATGTAATATGGCATAGCTAGATGATACAATAAAAATAAATAAGTAAATAAAGTAAAAAGCATTAATAAGAAAAGAGAAGGAGGAGAAAAAAAGTGAAAGAAAAATGATAAGTAATAAATAAATAAATGTTGACAGATATTAAAACTGACTTCTCACTGAAGAATAGACAGCCCATGATGAACACACCTCTCAAAACATTTTCTCATCCAGACTCTTTCTTCTGCTCAAGTTTTGTGTGTGTATATATATATATATGTGTGTGTGTGTGTGTGTGTGTATAGTTATATATGTGTGTGTGTATATATATGTATGTGTGTGTGTAGAGTTATATATGTGTGTGTGTATATATATGTGTGTGTGTGTGTGTGTGTGTGTATATATATATGTGTATATATATATATGTATATATATATATATATGTATGTATATATGTATATGTATATATATATACACTACTCACAATAAGTTAGGGATATTGTTATTTACATGTGCTTTTCCTATTTGGTCTGAATTTTAATGAAATAAGTAAAAGTTCCCTTTGATATTACTAATAATGAATGAGAAGAAACACCATTTTCATTAGTTTAATATTTATTACCCCAAAAATTTAGACAATAACAAGGATAGCCCCAAATAACAAAAATTGACAATGTCAGTAGCGGGTGTTTCCACCATTTGCCGCAATGACAGCTTGACAGCGACGTCTCATGCTCCTCACTAGCCTCATGATGTTGTTCTGAGGCAATGCGTTCCACTCCTCCACAAGTGCTACACGCAGTTCTGCCAGGTCACGTGGGGGTGGGGTACGATCATCCAGTCTCTGCTTCAGCGGGTCCCAGATGTGCTCTATGGGGTTCAGGTCAGGGGACATTGCTGGCCATACCATATGAGGCACTCCGACTTCCTGAAGTCGAGCTGTGACAATTCTGGCACGATGTGGTGGAGCATTATCATCCATGAACTGAAAGTTGGGGGTGTGCTGGCGGAATTGGGGGATGATGATGGGTTCTATGATGTCTCTGAGGTAAGAACGTGCAGTGACTGAGCCATCTACAATAACCAAATCTGTTTTGCGCTGACTGGTGATGCTTACCCAGACTGTTGCACCTCCTCCACCAAAGGGAACCCTGGGGACCATGTTGACCTCGGCGTATCGCTCACCTCGCCTTCTCCAGCAACGCTGACGACCATCATTTCTGTGCAAGGTGACCCGACACTGAACAGGACGGTAGACCACTGCTGCACTGTCCAGGTCACATGGTCTTGTGCCCACTGCAAACGTTCACGGCGGTGTCTTGGTGTCAGTGGAGTCACCTGCAACGGTCGTCTGGCATTCAAGCCAAAGCGGTGGATTCGGTTTCCAATGGTTTGTCTGGAAACCCTAGTACCCCTCACATCTCGTAACTGGGCCTGCAGCTGTGTGGCAGTTGCATAACAATGTCTGAGTGCATAGGTCCTTAGGTACTGGTCATCGTTGCGGTCTGTCACTCGTGGGGCTCCACTCCTGGGTCTGTCTCGAACTCTGCCAGTAGTTCTGTGTCTTGATGCAAGTCTGCTGATGACACTTTGAGACACACCAAGTTCACGAGCAACATCTGACTGCCTGCCACCGACCCGAAGGCGCGCTATGGCCAGGTGGCGCTGCTCGTCCGTTAAGTGACGTTGTGTGTTCATGGCTGTTTGAATGATGAACTTGGAATGACTTACTGACAATACCAGCTTTTTATACCCACAGAATGTTGAAATTGATGCCACATTGAAGAGGGTTGTCTTTTAGTTTTTTGGTATTGGTCCCAATATGTAAGGCACACTGTACACAGTGAGACCATTATGTGGAAAACACAAAATGAGGTGTGTCTATCACCCCAATACAATTGCCTCCCTATCCCAAAACTCTCTGAAGTGAAACAAACACCGTATGCATGAAACCCACTGAGTCTCTCACAATATCCCTAACTTATTGTGAGTAGTGTATATATATGTGTGTATATATATGTATATATGTATTAGGGCTGCGCAATATTGGAAAAAACTTACATTGCGATTTTTTTTAACCCTGCGATATATATTGCGATGTGAAAAAATACAGGAA